>NW_028318839.1:0-97500 GCF_062004578.1 Staurois parvus
TCGCTGGAGATCATCTTGAGTTGTATGAAGATGTGATTTAAAATTTCTGTCATAGAGTTCAGCCAAAGAAGCTGGAATCTGCAAACCCAAGTAGGTAATATCGCGGCCTTGCCAAGTAAACGGGAAGTATTCCTTACACTGAGCAACAACAGACTGCAGCAAGGAGACATTCAGGGTATAAGATTTGTAATAAATGCCCAGGGGCCATGAGGTAATGAAGCATCCGGAAGGTGCCCACTGTTTAACCATCATGGACCTGAGCAGGGGGTATGGGCCACCATCTCTAACCTAGGAGGCTCTGGATGAGTCAGCCTTCACTACCCCATGTGGCTTGCCTGAATTCACGGGAAAGCTAGTTGGGGTTGAGAATGCACCAAACGACCTCCCCAGGGGTCAGGAATGATCTGCAATGTGGAGTGGAACTGAGTGCAGTTACCCACTTTAGGGGCCTTGCGGTGTTCTGCCCTGTCTGGGAAGAGCAACTTGGGCCCCTGTCACTAGTCAGGAACAAACTGCCCATGCCTAGTTTGACCGTCTAGAATGGTAACTGTCAGAGGGGCATGTCAGTGGTTCAGCTTTAGGAACCACCGGTAGGAAGAGACCCCCAGAGGTCTGGGCATGGGGAGGCTGAGGCAGTTGTAGCCTGGCCTACTCCCCAGGCCAAAAAGCAGGTTACGTCAGTCGTGGGTGCAGCTTGCTATGGTAAGACGCCTGGGTGCAACTATCCTGGCTCAGCTGGAACTGTGACTGACCTGGCAGACAGGAAACTGGTGGAACTGGTGTCCTGGATGCTAGTAGGTAAAGAGGAATGTTCATCTTGGATAAAGGTATCCGTGGACACATCTGGGAGGCGAGTTCCAGAATTCGCCTGTCCGGTTCTGGTGCACACAGGCGCCACTACCTTCGGGCCAGATGTAGTCCTAGGCCTGAGGAAGAAGATAGGAGAAGGAAATCTCCTTCTCTACCTCAAAAAGAAGCTACATATTAATATGTTAACAGATGACACCCCTGAGCCGAAGTGTTTTGTGAACAGGTGGGCAGCCCGGCAGTCGCCACGATATTCGGATAGTCACAGCTGGCTAGTGCTCACCCGTGACCACTCACTTGGTTGGCACAGCAGTGTTGCCGGGGGAGAACAGCTTTCTTTTCAGTAGGAACTTGGTTCTTCAGCAGTGCATATCACCCCAAGGTGAACCCCTGGGCACAGTGGTTCTGTGCCCTGGTCAGGCAAGCCTGCGGCAGAAGTGGGCTGTGTCAGGAGGGAAATTGCAGTTCCCTCCCATTCAACCACCTGAGGGGGGAGGTGTGGCAGGCGTGCACCCAGAGATGGACGCAGTTCAACCATTTTGGCTTCAACCTCCATCTTGGCAAAGGGTCAACCATCCTGACAAACATGTTTCCCCCTCATTCTCCCCCTTCCTCTCTGTTCATACACAATGACATATGGCCTGTGTGTTAGGAGTGTCACAGGCCAGCCAGGGAACAGCAGGGAGCCCAGAGCTACAGTTGCAAGAAAAAGTATGTGAACCCCTTGGGATTATGTGGAGTTTTACATGAATTGGGCATAAAATGTGCTCTGAACGTCATCTAAGTCACAACAATAGAAGAAGAACACAGTCTGCTGAACATCATACTACACAAACATTAGATGTTGCCATAGTTTAATTGCACATAACATGTAAACATTCACAGTGCAGGGAGGAAAAAGTATGTGAGGCCCTAGCTTAATGACTTCTCCCAGAGCTAATTGGAGCCAGGAGTGAGCCAACGTTGACTCCAATCAGTGTGATGATATTGGATGTGTTGCTGACAGCTGTCCTGCCCTTAAAAAACACACACCTGTTTTGGGTTTACTGGTTTCAAGAAGCACTGTCTGATGTGAACCATGCCTTGCAGAAAAGAGATCTCAGAAGACCTACGATCAAGAATTGTTGACTTGCATGAAGCTGGAAAGGGTTACAAAAGTATCTCCAAAAGCCTTGATGTTCATGTGTCCACGGTAAGACAGACTGTCTGCAAATGGAGAAAGTTTAGCACTGTTGCTACTCTCCCTAGGCGAGGTCGTCCTGTAAAAATGACTGCAAGAGCACAGCGCAGAATGCTGCATGAGGTAAAGAAGAATCCAAGAGTGTCAGCTAAAGACCTACAGAAATCTCTGGCACATGCTAACATTTTTGTTGACACATCTACAATAAGGAAAACATTAAACAAGAATGGAGTACATGGGAGGACACCACGGAGGAAGCCATTGCTGTCCAAAAAGAATATTGTAGCACGTTTGAAGTTTGCAAAAGAGCACCTGGATAATCCACAGCACTACTGGCAAAATATACTGTGGACAGATGAAACCAAGATTGAGTTGTTTGGGAAGAACACACAACACTATGTGTGGAGAAAAAAAGGCACAGCACACCAACATCAAAACCTCATCCCCACTGTAAAACATGGCGGAGGGAGCATTATGGTTTGGGGCTGCTTTGCTGCCTCAGGGCCTGGACGGATTGTTGTCATTGATGGGAAAATGAATTCCAGGAGTTTATCAAGACATTTTGCAGGAAAACGTACGACCATCTGTCCGCCAACTGAAGCTCCGCAGAGGATAGGTGATGCAACAGGACAATGACCCAAAGCATACAAGTAATTCAACAAAACAATGGCTGCAACAGCACAGAATACACCTTCTGGAGTGGCCCAGTCAGAGTCCTGACCTCAACCCGATTGAAATGCTGTGGCATGACCTTAAGAGAGCGATTCACACCAGACATCCCAAGAATATTGCTACACTGAAACAGTTTTGTGAAGAGGAGTGGTCCAAAATTACTCCAGATCGTTGTGCAGGTCTGATCTGCAACTACAGGAAACGTTTGGTTGAGGTTATTGCTGCCAAAGGAGGGTCAACCAGTTATTAAGTCCAAAGGTTCACATACTTTTTCCTCCCTGCACTGTGAATGTTTACATGTTATGTGCAATTAAACCATGGCAACATCTAATGTTTGTGTAGTATTATGTTCAGCAGACTGTGTTCTTCTATTGTTGTGACTTAGATGACGTTCAGAGCACATTTTATGCCAATTCATGCAAAACTCCACGTAATCCCAAGTGGTTCACATACTTTTTCTTGCAACTGTATGTTCCCAGCATTTGTGGTTGTGTTTACTTGCCACATCTAAGTAAAATTCTGTTGTGGCAAAAGCTGGTGTTGGGGTTGCTTTCCTCGTTCGTGACTTCACTGTATCCTGGGGAGCCCACCCCGGTACACGGCTTACATCTGCACAGCTAGGCAACACGCATTTTCACCATTTGCATCCAAAGTAGTAAACAGTCCATGGGCCTGAATTTTTTTTCTGTTTTATTAGGGGTTATCAACTTGGATGGGGTAAAGTGATTATGGGATGTCCAATCTGATTGAAGAAACAGAATGATGAGGACTTTCCTGCTCTGGCACACTTAGAAAAAAAAAAACAAATACTTGACTGCTTTCCAGTCGGAACCATTACAGTCCTTAGTAAAGTAATCCCCTTCTCAGAGCTTGATGTCCCCTGAGTGGATTTATAGCAACATGAAAATGAGTATGAGCTTTAGGTCCTCTTGGTGCACAGAATACCAGCCCACCTGGCTACAGTATCTGCTCTCAGGGCAAGGTATTGGGTAAGCTATGAACTATTTCCTGAAGACTTGTCAGCAGGGGCAGACTGACAACTCATGGGGCCCCCGAGCAATAGCGAGCAATAGAGGATCATGGGGCCCCTGTGTCCTTGCCAAAACTCAAAAAAGCCTATGAAAAAAGGTACCAGGGGCTTCTCATGAAGCCCCCTACTGACCCCGGGCCCTCGGGCAGTGCTCGAGTTTCCAAATGGTCAGTCCGCCCCTGCTTGTCAGAATTTCCAGGAAAACTCTCCTTTCTATACCCTGGGATGTAGAAGTACTCACACTGTCCTTGTCTTGCAGCTGTGGATAGAACTGCTTTCAGGCCTTCTAGCTGGGCTGGTTCTTCTCCAAGCTTTGCATGCTATCCTTACCCGGTGGAGTGCAGGGCACCAAAGCTCCCTCTTTCAGCTTCTCCTCAGCTTCCAGCCTGGAAGCAGAACCCCCCCTCCTCCGGGGCTCCCTTCCAGGTTACACTGAAACATCTCTTAGCAATCCATCTTCCACCTGACTAGCATGGCTCTCTCATATTTATAGATTGGTCTACTACACTGCTAGACTTCTGTGACTTGTCAGACTCCCATAAATATGCAGATTGAAGTCTCCACCCTTATGTTCTTTGGTTCTGGAAGCTTCCATGCTCCAGAAGCTCCAGAACCAGGTGGAGGCGAAAGAGCCCCAACCTACTGAGTCATCCAGCCTGACCTTACACTGAACCCTCAGTAATTTGGGCTCACTCACTACCATGAGCCAAAAATGAATTTACCTCACACTAGGCCGACCTAGTGGGCACTGCAAAAGTAAACTGTACACAAGGTAAATCTATTCAACAAGGCGCTGTTCTAAAATGTTTACCATATATCTCTAACGTAATTGCTTTCTAAAATATGGAAGCCATCGGTATCCCTGTGTAAGACTCACAGATGTGTGATTCGGGGGGAATTGTTAGCTTTGTTGGCCCAAGCGAAGAAAATCCGCCAAGCTAAAGTCATAGGTCTTACTGACCGTATACATGTGCTAGAAAATCTCCAAAAACAGTCTTGCGCACGACAGACCTTGTTGGAGCTTTCTCAACTGCGCTCTCTCCTATTAGAGGAGTTGGGCATACAAACGAGACGTAGGTATGTATTGGGGCAGAGAGTGTTCGACGAGTACGGAAACAAAAGTGGGAGACAGTTGGCTAGGACGGTACAGACGGTGAGATCATCACTACAGATATACCACCTTCGAGGACCTCACCGTAAGCTACACTCCTGCAGTGAGGAAATAGTACATCAATTTGAATGTTACTATAGGAACCTTTATAATTTGCAATCGGAAATACAGGTTACTTCCATTTCCCATACCCAGCACATTAGGCAATTTTGGCTAACTATGGCCCAAAGGCTATCTCCCATCAGGTGGCTCACAATCTTCAGCATAGTCTTTCCCTGGAAGAGCTTATTACTGCCCCAAAACAGATGAAACCCCCGTAAGAGTCCTGGTCCTGATGGCCTGACTTTACAGTACTACAAGTGCTTCCAGGAGGTTCTTGCACCTCGCCTAATGGAGCTGTTTAATTCTGTAGCAGATTCTGCCTCTTTCCCTAGAAGCCATATTACTGTAATCCCTAAGGAAGGAAAGGATGCATCCAGAGTTGAAAGGTTACTTCCTTTCTTACTCTCCTGGGTAGGGCTGGACCAGATGGGTTTTGTTCTGGACAGAGAGGCCTGTGATAATACCATTAAAGTCCTCAACCTGCATCACTGGCTTATGACCAGTCAAACCCAGGGTTTTTTCTATTCCTTGATGCCAAAAAGGCATTTGTCAGGGTTGTGTGACCCTACGTGCAAGAGGTTCTCCAAGCAGTCGGGTTGCTCCCCAGGATGGTGGCCAATATATTGGCATTGTATTCCAACCCGACTGCCTGGGTCTGAGCTAATGGACACTTGTCGGAGGCCTTTCATATAACTAATGGCACCCGACAAGGTTGCCCTCTTTCCCCTCTAATTTTTGTTTTAACTCTGGAACTTTTTTTGAATAGAATTCAATCGCATATGGATATCAAGGGCCTTTTCGGTAGGAGGTAGGGAATACAAGGTGGCTGCATTTGCCCGATGATCTCATGTTGTTTTGACAGTCGCCCCAGCTTTCTTTGCCTGTTTTGCTCTGCCAATTGGACCGCTTCCATACTCTTTCCCATTTGGGGATAAATTATCACAAATCTTATACCCTGAATGTCTCCTTGCTGCAGTCTGTTGTTGCTCAGTGTAAGGAATACTTCTCGTTTACTTGGCAAGGCCGCGATATTACCTACTTGGGTTTGCAGATTCCAGCTTCTTTGGCTGAACTCTATGACAGAAATTTTAAATCACTTCTTCATACAACTCAAGATGATCTCCAGCGATGGGCCAATCTTAATGTCTCATGATTTGGGAGGGCGGCACAGATTAAAATGAACATATTTCTCAGATTGCTCTCCCAAAGTTGTTTTTTAAAACATATAAGACAGCTTGCCTATAGTTTATGTGGAAAAACTTGGTGCCCCGTATTAAATATTCCTGGTTTACTCTCCCAAAACTGCAAGGGGGTATCGGACTCCCAGACCTCCATAGATATTGTTTGGCTTGCCAATTGGTTCCTATCGTAGACAGATGTATCCATGCTGCGGGGAAAGCATGGGTGGATCTGGAAAGGGATTTGAGTCATTGAACTTTGCGGCTCTTGTCCTGGACCCCCCCCCCAACATTTGCTGAAAGCAGTGCTAAATCATCCTCTTATAGGCCGCTCACTTAAAAATATTCAGGAGGTATGTAAGTCCCCGCTTTTTTTCGTCCAACCCTGGTCCTTTAACATCCCTCCATGGCAATAAGGAGTTTCCTCCCGGGCTTTCAGACACGTTTCTAAACTTAGGGTGGCCCCACAGTGATATTTTGAGTTGTCACTTCTTTCTTTGGGGGAAATTTGTCTTGCTTGCACATCTTGAGTCCATTTCCTCTATGAAGGCTTTTTCATCCTGGATCAGACAAATTAAGCATTTTCTACAACCTACCACTGCAATGCAGCCATGGAATAGGTCCCTAACGGCTTTTGAATCCTTGTGCACTCGAAAACGTCCCCAATGCCATTTGATTTCGGCAATATACTCTATGCTGCTGGCGTGTTCTTTAGATGTACCGGATAAAGCAAGAGAAGCTTGGGAAAAGTAGCTCTAACTCACATTTGTGGATGATGTCTGGGAAAAGCTTATTGAGTCTGTGCACAAGAGCTCACTTAATGTGGCGGTTCAGGAAAATGCCTACAAAGTTAGGATGCGGTGGTATAGGACTCCGATGCTCCTGCATAAATGCTACCCCTCGGTATCTAACCTTTGTTGGACATGTGGTAGACAAGAGGGATCTATGCTTCACATTTGGTGGAGTTGTGACCTTCTGACACCCTTTTGGTCTACTGTCCATAAATTTATTTGCCAAATTACAGCGTTACCCATGGATTTTACTCCATCTCAATATCTATTGCATCACGCCACCCTCCCTCGAAGGAAATATTTTAAATCCCTTGCCATGCACATGGTGAATGCAGCTAGAATATGTATACCATTCCACTGGCGCTCACAGACTGTCCCAATGATTAGAGAATGCTTTCTGAGTATTAATAAAACTGAGGAAATGGAAGAGCTTATTTATGTTTCACATGAAAATATACAGAAGTTTCACACAGTTTGGTCTGACTGGATTCACTTTAAGTCCACTGAGGATTTTCTGGGATGTATTTGAATGACCTTGCTGGATGGCCCTTCTTTGGGCATCTGGATATGCTCCTTTTCAGTTATATCCCCCAGACACTGTTAATAGGGGTGGCTTTGGCATTTTTGAGGTGCTAGGTCACGTGCCTGTGGGAGAGGTGGATTAATTGTTTATTAATTGTTTGTTTATTGGGATTGTTTTATTTTTTTTCTGTAATCCCACTATATTTGTAGATCTGGAGTACTAAAGCTGTTATCAGAGCTACATTATTGGCTGTTTTTTGTACCTGTACCAGTGGCTTGGCAGGTCTACTCTTCTGACAGAATACGGTTTGTATATTTCTTTTCTTTGTACACAGGACGTTGAATTGGATTCTATTTTGCTGTAAACCAACTGGTGTGTCCTGTTTTTCTTTTCTAAATGTCCCCTTTCTTTTTGCTGTGATGATTTCATGTAAAAATAATTCTGGAATGCTATTGCTGTTGATACCATTTGTTCTTAATAAAAGACTTTATGGAAAAAAAAACAAAAATATGAACGTAATTTAGCATTTTAAAGCCCATACTTCCAATTACTTTATAAAAAGGTTCCTCAGAACACAGAAAAGGATTTAAAACATTCAGAATCTGATCCTTCCTCCTTTCAAATTATATACAACACAATACAGGACCAGGGGAGGACTGCCAACTCATGGGGCCCCCGGGCAATAGGGGGTCATGGGGCCCCTGTGTCCTTGCCCAAACTCAAAAAAGCCTATGAAAAAGGTACCAGGGGCATCTCATGGGGCCCCCTACTGAACCTGGGCCCTCGGGCAGTGCCCAAGTTTCCAAAAGGTCAGTCCGCCCCTGTACAGGACTTATAAATGTAGCTTACAGTATATTCATTAGATTGTTTGTATCTTTGAAATTACAGTAATATCAGTCAAACATATGCCTCCTCCAGTTTTTTCAAATGCTTGAACTTTTTTCTTTTCTCAGACATGGAAAGATGCTACAAGTGTCCGGAGAATCAATGGCCCAATGAGAGAAGAGACGCCTGTATACAAAGAGCAACTGAATTCCTATCTTATGGAGATACATTAGGATTATCTCTTGCAGTTACGGCTTTGTCATTCTGTTTTGGATCTGTTATCGTTTCTGGAGTGTTTTTCAAATACAAAAACACTCCAATAGTAAGAGCCAATAATCAGAACCTCAGCTTCATTCTTCTGATCTCACTGATCCTGTCCTTTCTATGTCCTCTGCTGTTCATCGGACGTCCAACAAAGATTTCCTGCCTCCTCCGACAAACTGTTTTTGGAATAACTTTTTCTGTTGCAGTTTCTTCAGTTTTGGCTAAAACAGTCACCGTGGTTTTAGCTTTTAACATGACCAAACCTAACAGCAAACTGAATAAATGGGTGGGGAAACATTTTTCTATATTTCTTCTGATTGTCTGCTCTCTAGCAGAGATTGTAATTTGTATTCTTTGGTTGACTTTGTCTCCACCTTTCCCAGAGTATAACACCCAGTTAGAAATGGGAAAGATAATATTACAGTGTAATGAGGGATCTGTCACTGCTTTCTACATTGTGATTGGATACATGGGAGGTCTGGCTGTTTTTAGCTTTATTATAGCATTTTTAGCCAGGAAACTTCCAGATGTGTTCAATGAAGCTCAATACATCACATTCAGCATGCTGGTCTTCTGTAGTGTTTGGATCTCCTTCATCCCAGCCTACCTCAGCACCAAAGGGAGATACACAGTGGCTGTGGAGGTCTTCGCCATCTTGTCCTCCAGTGCTGGACTCCTGGGCTCCATCTTCAGTCCCAAATGTTACATCATTCTGATCAAGCCAGAACTGAATGTGAAGGCAACCGTATCCCAAAGAAAAGCAACATCTGCATTCAACTCATAAAATGTTGTAAATTAGGGATAGTGAGTTTTAGAAAAATACAATTCTTGCTTAATGTTTTCATTTTGTAAAAGTAGTAAAAGACTCAGTTGAAGAAAAAGAAAATCATTGAAATGAAACGAATGTTAAACAATTTCAACCAGCTGTCTCTGATGTGGAGGCTTCATGTTATCTCTAACATTTTTTATTTTGTAATCATTTCAAACACATCTTTTAGTAACCTTAAAATTAAGGCCTACGTGGCAACATTATTTTCTTTAAACCTCGTTTTTCTGCTTATCATTAACATGTACTCTTGCTATGAGTTTATCTCCCAAATAAATGCTCATCCTTTATCACCCTAAAGTCCTCCATATGAACAGGTAAAGTAGTCAAAGTATGCAATTGTGGGTTTAGAATATTCATATTATATGTGTTTCTGGAAAAGAGACTATTCTATCCCTTCAGCTGTGTTTCCCATGTTTTGTGCCACACAAAAGCTCCCTAATTCATTTAACATGCCTTCTACATTTTTTACCGCCCCAGGTTCTTTTAACTGTCATAAGTAATTTTGCAAATGTTCCAATATCGGTACCACCAGTGCTCCCATCTTGTACTTGGGAATTAATAGCAGGTGTCCCCAAAATCAAGAGCACCACACCATTTGTGTGCACTGCAACTGCAGAAGAGCTCCAGGGGACCTCATGAATTATTTATACTGCTGCAGATATAGTTGAGACTGATGCTTGGATCACCTTTCACTGTCATGGAGGCTGTCTTCATGATGCCCTACTCGTGGTCCTGATTTGTATGAGTGGCATCAGGTCATGATACTCCCCAGCCTGACCATTACTGAGACTATAGAATAGTTCTCCTACCTCCCATTGAATGTATTCAAGCATGAAATGAAGGAATTGTGCACTAGCTAACCCCAGGTTTACAGTATATTATTAAATGTATTTTTTGCAAAGCTGAATGGCCACCACTTCACACAGACACACGCTAAAATCCTGTAAAAAGCCTTCCCAGAAGAGTGGAGGCTATTGTAACTAGTGATGGGCCGAACACCCTCCTGTTTGGTTCACGGTTGAACATTCGAAACTACTGAAAGTTTGACAGCAATCTTCGAACAGGGACAATTTACTGAGCGGTATCTTACAGCATCTGAGTATGCAGTAAGATACCGTTCAGCTACTAAAATACCTCATGAGTTATATTATTAAGTCATGCAGTATTTTAGTTATGAAATATTCTTTAATGTTTCAGCTGTCAGTGGGCTTCCCCGCTGACAGCTGAATGTCAAAAGAATTGTCAGCAGTGCCCGACAATTAAAATTTTAAAAAAACAACGGTGTGGAGTCCCCCCTCCCATCCATACCAAGCACTTTGGGTCTGGTCAGTGGTGTATTTTGGTTTTGTGCTGCCCTAGGCAAGACTAAAATCGGGCACCCCCCACATCTAAAGTTGTCCCACCCCTTTCTTTTTAAGATCCACCCCTTCATCAGTAAACTCCACCCCTTCCTATTTAGGCTCCACCTCTTCCTATTAATGCTCTGCCCACTGACAACGATGGGCGCTATTCCTCCCACTGACATCAATAATGGGGCACTATTCCTCCCACTGACACCAATGATGGGGTACTATTACTTCCACACTGACACGAGTGATGGGGCACTATTCCTCCCATTGATACCAATGATGGGGCACTATTCCTCCCACACTGAGACCCATGATGGGGCACTATTCCTCCCACACTGACACCAATGATGGGGCACTATTCCTCACACACTGGCACTAATGATGGGGCACTATTCCTCCCACTGACACCAATGATGGGACACTATTCCTCCCACACTGGCACTAATGATGGGGCACTATTCCTCCCACTGATACCAATGATAGGGGTACTATTACTTTCACACTGACACCAATGATGGGGCACTATTCCTCCCACACTGGGACTAATGATGGGGCACTATTCCTCCCACTGACACCAATCAGAGAGAGAGAGAGAGAGGAGGGAGGGAGAGAGAGGGGGAGAGAGGAGGGAGGGCGAGAGGAGAGGGAGAGGGGAGAGAGAGGGGGAAGAGAGAGAGAGAGGGAGGGGAGAGAGAGAAGGATTGAAGAGAGAGGGGAGAGAGAGGGGGGGGTAGAGATGGGAGAGGAGGGAGAGAGAAGAGAGGGAAGAGAGAGAGGAGATAGAAGCGAGAGGAGAAGAGAGAGGGAGAGAGATGGAGGGGAGAGGGGAGATATAGGGAGAGAGAGGGGGGAGGGAAGGAGGGGGAGAGAGAGAGAGATGGGCGAGAGGAGAGAGAGGGGAGGGAGGGGGAAAAAGAGAGGAGGGAAGGAGAAAGAGAGGAGGGAGATGAGGGAGAGAATAGAAGAGAGTGGGGTGAGAGATGGGAGGTAGAGAGAGAAGGGAGAGAGAGGAGGGAGAAAGATAATAAGAGGGGAGAGAGAAAGGGGGGGGGTGGAGAAAGCGGGGAAGAGAGAGAAGGGGGAAGAGAGAGAGAGGAGAGACAAGAGAGAGGGAAGAGAGGGGAGGGAGAGAGAGAGAGAGAGAAGAGAGGGGAGAAGAGAGGGGGAGGAGGGAAGGAGAGGGGGGGTGAGAGGGGGGGAGATGAGGGAGAGAGAGAGGGGGGAGGGGGGAGAGGAGGGAGAGGGGGGTGAGAGAGAGAGAGGGGGAGGGAGAAAGAGAGGAGGGAGGGAGAGAAGAGAGGAAGGGAGAGAGGAGGGGAGAGAGAGGGGGGAGAGGGGGAGAGGGGGGAGAGAGAGGGGGGGAGAGATGGGAGAGGAGGGAGAGAGAAGAGAGGGGAGAAGAGAGGGGGAGGTAGAGAGAGAGGAGGGAAGGAGAGAGGGGGGGGTGAGAGAGGGGGGAAGAGAGAGGGAGGGGAGATGAGAGAGAGAGGGAGGGAGGGAGGGAGAGAAGAGGGAGAGAGAGGGGGGAGAGATGAGGGAGAGAGAGAGAGGAGGGAGGGAGAAAGAGAGGAGGGAGGGAGAGAGGAGGGAGGAAGAGAAGAGAGGGATGGAGAGAGGAGGGGAGAGAGAGGAGAGGGGGAGAGAGAAGAGACAGGGGGGGAGAGAGAGAATAGATGGAGAGAGAGGGGGAAGAGGGAGAGAGAGGGGGAGGGGAAGAGAGAGAGAGGGGGGAGATAGAGAGCGAGAGAGAGATGGGGGAAGAGAGAGAGGGGGAGAGAGAGGGGGGGGGAGGAGAGCGAGGGAGAAGGAGAGAGGGGGAAAGGGGGAGACAGAGAGGGAGAGAGTGGGGGAAAAGAGAGAGGGAGGGGGAAGAGAGAGAGGGGGGGAGGGGGAGAGAGGGGGGGAAGAGAGAGAGGGAGGGGGGAAGAGAGAGGGAGGGGGGAAGAGAGAGAGAGAAGGCGTAAAGAATACACAAGGCTGGCAGGAAGTGTGGGAGGGGCAGACACAGGAGGAGAGGATGGGAGGAGGAGGGGCAGCTTTCTCTCTCCTCTCCTGTCTGTGTGAGGGGGGGAACTGTCAGCACTGGGCACTGCATATGCTGACAGATCCCCTGCAGTGCTGGAGGGAGGGGCAGTCGTGGGGGAGCATACAGTAGCTGACCGCATGCAGGAGATGGATTGGGGAGGTGACCGGCGGCACATAGAGCAAAAGAGAAATAAACGGTCCTCTATGTGCTGCCCGGCAACCCCTCTCCAGCCGGCTCCATGGCTGACAGGTTCTCTGTCTCCTCACCCATCCTCGCCACTGAGCACACACGAACCCGCCCGAACACGCCCAGCTCTAGCACACAAGCACGCCCCCCTGGCCAAGCACAGCCCTTTGCAGTGACAGCACTGGTCCCTTCTGCCTGGGGGCGATCCCGCCCCCCTGAAAAGTGCCGCCCAAGGCAGATGTCTTGTTTGCCTCGCGGCAGATATGCCCCTGGGTCTGGTATGGACTTTGAGGAGAACCTTAAACTTACATTCCACTCAAACATGAAGACCATCACTAATTGTAACCATAAAGGGAGGCATCTCCATATTAGTGTCTCTGGTTTTGGATGGGATGTTCAAAAAAACTCCTACAGGTGTAAAGTTTTAAAACATTTTTTGCCATATTGGATGTGTATGTATTTGTGTGTTACACTAAAGAGACTAAAGCCCTCTTCTTATCAGTTAACATAGACAAAGTGGAAATGTACAGATTTAAAGAAAGACATTCCAAATTCGGTAATAGGTTGAGTTCAAGAATAATTTTCTGGCTTTTAACAAGGTCACAATGACTGAATATGAGATAGCTAAACACTTACATTTTTGCCTTTCAATTATAATGCCATCAGCGTACAAAGTCTGATGTTTTAGGTGTTGGAGCTTGCCTTGCATTAGTAGAACTGGATTTATTGCCAATAAAATCAGTGGTTTGACTATCTTCCTAAGTGCCGTAAACCATGATCTTTGGGGCTTGAAATTTAAAATTGCGATTGCTGATATGTGCTCTTTATGAGTTTTGAGAAGGGCTTTAAAGCATCAAAGCAACCGGTGGAAATACGTAGTCCCAGACTACCATCACAGCATCTTTGTCTGAGGATCTTGAAAGCTGGAGAAGTAGCAGGGAAGTTGAACGTTGGAGGTTGACATTATCAAATATTCCTCTAGATATCCTCATTGGTAAAAATCAACTGTTCATTTGTTGTGATAGCAGAAGTTTCTGCTGGGTTTTTCCATAGTTCGAACTCCCAGTAAAAATGAATCTGTGAAAAACAGTTTTGCACACAAGATCTTTTTAGAGATCTGTAATAATAGAATACTCCTGGTCAATGTTAGCCTGACCACACAGGCATCGTATTGTATGACAAGATATTGACATCACGACCCTGCAGTTCAAAGTTTGGGATCATAATTGTGCTCAGCGGCCCTGTGCCTGTTGCCTCAGACAATGCACCCCCTAGCCTCTATGATTGGAATGAGAGATTAGAACAATTTCATTTTTGACCAGTGAGAGAATGATGGATTCTACTCACCAGGTTGAGGATCCTCTTATTAAAACTGTTATAGAAATCATTTGGAACGAGGAGGTTCAGTTCCACTGTTGAAGGAGGTATACTGTAATTAGAGATGAGCGAATTATTCAAAAATTCGATTCGGCTGATTCGGCGAATTCGTGGAAAAAAATCGATTCGAGTCGAATATATTCGCTGCAAATTTAACTTATAAAAGGGTGTTTCTAGGCTTCAGAGAGCCTTTATATTAGTGCAGAACACTGTACCTTTAATTTAAATGCCCTTGGAGTCTGCTGGGGAAGAGAAATAATACTGTCAGTCAGTATGACATGCAGATGAGTGCCGTCGATCTTAGAATCACCGCACACTTCACTCATTTGGGCAGTCACGGGGCCAAAACCAGAGTGTGGAGCCACAGTGTGGTGGTGGAGGCAGCAGCAATGGGAGGCCATACAGCACCCTATGACAAAATGGAACCCACCAGCAGTGTGAGGAGACCTGAAAGTGGCACATGGCAGAGTGTGGCGATGGAGACAGCAGCAATGGGAGGCCGTACAGGGACCCATGAGACACTTTGGACCTGGCAGCAGCATGAGGAGGCGGTACAGGGGCCCATGGCAGATTAGGGGCCTGGCAGCAGCAATGGGAGGCCCGTAATCTGCCAGCACCCTATGACAAAATGGAACCCACCAGCAGTGTGAGGAGACCTGAAAGTGGCACATGACAGAGTGTGGCGATGGAGACAGCAGCAATGGGAGGCCGTACAGGGACCCATGACACACTCTGGACCTGGCAGCAGCATGAGGAGGCGGTACAGGGGCCCATGGCAGATTAGGGGCCTGGCAGCAGCAATGGGAGGCCCGTAATCTGCCAGCACCCTATGACAAAATGGAACCCACCAGCAGTGTGAGGAGACCTGAAAGTGGCACATGGCAGAGTGTGGCAATGGAGACAGCAGCAATGGGAGGCCGTACAGGGACCCATGAGACACTGTGGACCTGGCATCAGCATGAGGAGGCGGTACAGGGGCCCATGACAGATTACGGGCCTGGCAGCAGCATGAGGAGTCGGTACGGGGGCCCATGGCAGATTACGGGCCTGGCAGCAGCAATGGGAGGCCATACAGCACCCTATGACAAAATGGAACCCACCAGCAGTGGAGAAGAGACCTGAAAGTGGCACATGGCAGAGTGTGGCGATGGAGACAGCAGCAATGGGAGGCCGTACAGGGACCCATGAGACACTGTGGACCTGGCAGCAGCATGAGGAGGTGGTAGAGGGGCCCATGGCAGATTACGGGCCTGGCAGCAGCAATGGGAGGCCCGTAATCTGCTAGCACCCTATGACAAAATGGAACCCACCAGCAGTGTGAGGAGACCTGAAAGTGGCACATGGCAGAGTGTGGCGATGGAGACAGCAGCAATGGGAGGCTGTACAGGGACCCATGAGACACTGTGGACCTGGCAGCAGCATGAGGAGGCGGTACAGGGGCCCATGACAGATTACGGGCCTGGCAGCAGCATGAGGAGTCGGTACGGGGGCCCATGGCAGATTACGGGCCTGGCAGCAGCAATGGGAGGCCATACAGCACCCTATGACAAAATGGAACCCACCAGCAGTGTGAGGAGACCTGAAAGTGGCACATGGCAGAGTGTGGCGATGGAGACAGCAGCAATGGGAGGCCGTACAGGGACCCATGAGACACTGTGGACCTGGCAGCAGCATGAGGAGGCGGTACAGGGGCCCATGGCAGATTACGGGCCTGGCAGCAGCAATGGGAGGCCCGTAATCTGCCAGCACCCTATGACAAAATGGAACCCACCAGCAGTGTGAGGAGACCTGAAAGTTGCACATGGCAGAGTGTGGCGATGGAGACAGCAGCAATGGGAGGCCGTACTGGGACCCATGAGACACTGTGGACCTGGCAGCAGCATGAGGAGGCGGTACAGGGGCCCATGACAGATTACGGGCCTGGCAGCAGCATGAGGAGTCGGTACGGGGGCCCATGGCAGATTACGGGCCTGGCAGCAGCAATGGGAGGCCGTACAGGGACCCATGACACACTCTGGACCTGGCAGCAGCATGAGGAGGCGGTACAGGGGCCCATGGCAGATTACGGGCCTGGCAGCAGCAATGGGAGGCCCGTAATCTGCCAGCACCCTATGACAAAATGGAACCCACCAGCAGTGTGAGGAGACCTGAAAGTGGCACATGGCAGAGTGTGGCGATGGAGACAGCAGCAATGGGAGGCCGTACAGGGACCCATGAGACACTGTGGACCTGGCAGCAGCATGAGGAGGCGGTACAGGGGCCCATGGCAGATTACGGGCCTGGCAGCAGCAATGGGAGGCCCGTAATCTGCCAGCACCCTATTGCTGCTGCCAGGCCCGTAATCTGCCTCCCATTGCTGCTGCCAGGTCCGTAATCTGCCATGGGCCCCCGTACCACCTCCTTATGCTGCTGCCAGGTCCACAGTGTCTCATGGGTCCCTGTACGGCCTCCCATTGCTGCTGTCTCCATCGCCACACTCTGCCATGTGCCACTTTCAGGTCTCCTCACACTGCTGGTGGGTTCCATTTTGTCATAGGGTGCTGTATGGCCTCCCTTTGCTGCTGCCAGGCCCGTAATCTGCCATGGGCCCCTGTACCGACTCCTCATGCTGCTGCCAGGCCCGTAATCTGTCATGGGCCCCTGTACCGCCTCCTCATGCTGCTGCCAGGTCCACAGTGTCTCATGGGTCCCTGTACGGCCTCCCATTGCTGCTGTCTCCATCGCCACACTCTGCCATGTGCCACTTTCAGGTCTCCTCACACTGCTGGTGGGTTCCATTTTGTCATAGGGTGCTGGCAGATTACGGGCCTCCCATTGCTACTGCCAGGCCCGTAATCTGCCATGGGCCCCTGTACCGCCTCCTCATGCTGCTGCCAGGTCCACAGTGTCTCATGGGTCCCTGTACGGCCTCCCATTGCTGCTGTCTCCATCGCCACACTCTGCCATGTGCCACTTTCAGGTCTCCTCACACTGCTGGTGGGTTCCAAAATGGAACCCACCAGCAGTGTGAGGAGACCTGAAGGTGGCACATGGCAGAGTGTGGCGATGGAGACAGCAGCAATGGGAGGCCGTACAGGGACCCATGAGACACTCTGGACCTGGCAGCAGCATGAGGAGGCGGTACAGGGGCCCATGGCAGATTACGGGCCTGGCAGCAGCAATGGGAGGCCCGTAATCTGCCAGCACCCTATGACAAAATGGAACCCACCACCAGTGTGAGGAGACCTGAAAGTGGCACATGGCAGAGTGTGGCGATGGAGACAGCAGCAATGGAAGGCCGTACAGGGACCCATGACACACTCTGGACCTGGCAGCAGCATGAGGAGGCGGTACAGGGGCCCATGGCAGATTACGGGCCTGGCAGCAGCAATGGGAGGCCCGTAATCTGCCAGCACCCTATGACAAAATAGAACCCACCAGCAGTGTGAGGAGACCTGAAAGTGGCACATGGCAGAGTGTGGCGATGGAGACAGCAGCAATGGGAGGCCGTACAGGGACCCATGAGACACTGTGGACCTGGCAGCAGCATGAGGAGGCGGTACAGGGGCCCATTGCAGATTAGGGGCCTGGCAGCAGCATGAGGAGTCGGTACGGGGGCCCATGGCAGATTACGGGCCTGGCAGCAGCAATGGGAGGCCATACAGCACCCTATGACAAAATGGAACCCACCAGCAGTGTGAGGAGACCTGAAAGTGGCACATGGCAGAGTGTGGCGATGGAGACAGCAGCAATGGGAGGCCATACAGGGACCCATGAGACACTGTGGACCTGGCAGCAGCATGAGGAGGCGGTACAGGGACCCATGGCAGATTACGGGCCTGGCAGCAGCAATGGGAGGCCCGTAATCTGCCAGCACCCTGTGACAAAATGGAACCCACCAGCAGTGTGAGGAGACCTGAAAGTGGCACATGGCAGAGTGTGGCAATGGAGACAGCAGCAATGGGAGGCCGTACAGGGACCCATGAGACACTGTGGACCTGGAAGCAGCATGAGGAGGCGGTACAGGGGCCCATGACAGATTACGGGCCTGGCAGCAGCATGAGGAGTCGGTACGGGGGCCCATGGCAGATTACGAGCCTGGCAGCAGCAATGGGAGGCCATACAGCACCCTATGAAAAAATGGAACCCACCAGCAGTGTGAGGAGACCTGAAAGTGGCACATGGCAGAGTGTGGCGATGGAGACAGCAGCAATGGGAGGCCGTACAGGGACCCATGAGACACTGTGGACCTGGCAGCAGCATGAGGAGGCGGTACAGGGTCCCATGGCAGATTATGGGCCTGGCAGCAGCAATGGGAGGCCCATAATCTGCCAGCACCCTATGACAAAATGGAACCCACCAGCAGTGTGAGGAGACCTGAAAGTGGCACATGGCAGAGTGTGGCGATGGAGACAGCAGCAATGGGAGGCCGTACAGGGACCCATGAGACACTGTGGACCTGGCAGCAGCATGAGGAGGCGGTACAGGGGCCCATGGCAGATTAGGGGCCTGGCAGCAGCAATGGGAGGCCCGTAATCTGCCAGCACCCTATGACAAAATGGAACCCACCAGCAGTGTGAGGAGACCTGAAAGTGGCACATGGCAGAGTGTGGCGATGGAGACAGCAGCAATGGGAGGCCGTACAGGGACCCATGAGACACTGTGGACCTGGCAGCAGCATGAGGAGGTGGTACAGGGGCCCATGGCAGATTACGGGCCTGGCAGCAGCAATGGGAGGCCCGTAATCTGCCAGCACCCTATGACAAAATGGAACCCACCAGCAGTGTGAGGAGACCTGAAAGTGGCAAATGGCAGAGTGTGGCGATGGAGACAGCAGCAATGGGAGGCCGTACAGGGACCCATGACACACTCTGGACCTGGCAGCAGCATGAGGAGGCGGTACAGGGGCCCATGGCAGATTACGGGCCTGGCAGCAGCAATGGGAGGCCCGTAATCTGCCAGCACCCTATGACAAAATGGAACCCACCAGCAGTGTGAGGAGACCTGAAAGTGGCACATGTTTGGGGCATGATTCATGGCGGATTTAGTCAGTTGTGTCAGGAACTGGTGGTTTGAAATCCAGACTAATCCATGCCTGATTCATTTTCACAAACGTGAGTCTCTCCACACTTTGGGTGGACAGTCGTGTCCTCCGCGGAGTTACAATACCTCCTGCCGCACTAAACACGCGCTCCGATGCCACGCTACTGGCCGGGCATGACAGCCTTTCAAGGGCAAATTCAGCTAGTTGGGGCCAAAGGTCAAGTTTCGTTGCCCAGTAGTCAAGGGGATTGTCTACCTCGGTTGGCAGGGTGCTGTCCAAGTAGGCCCAAGCCTGTTGTTTGAGCTCCTGCTCCAGGTCCACCTGATGCTGCTGCTGCTGCTGCGGCTGGTTAGTAGTTTCCTCACTGCGCTGGTGAAGAAAGCTACTCATCATCGACTGCAGACTGAGGCAGCCGCTGCTGGTGGAGCTGCCACTGCTCCTACCACCCCACCCCTCCCCTGCTGCCATGGCAGCGGAACGCGAGCGCACAGGGCCCACAGTGTCTGAGGATGGACGTTGGCGCAGAAAGGCAGAGACCAACTGACTACATAGGTGGTTTTTATAGTACGTTATTTTGGCCTTCCTCTCAGCAGGTGTGAAAAAGGCCACCATTTTTGAACGGTAGCGAGGGTCCAACAAGGTGGACAGCCAAAAGTCATCCCTCTGTCTGATGGTTATTATTTGGCTGTCGTTACGCAAGCAACCGAGCATGCTATGGGCCATTTGTGCCAAGGAATGCGAGGGACTCCCTGCCTCCATCTCCACAGCATACTGCCACGGTGCGTCTGGGTCCTCTGTCTCCTCCTCCTCCTCTACCAGATGCTCCTGCTTCTCCACTCCTGTCCGTTGAGTGGAAAAACCACCCATTTCACTCAATAATTCCTGAGCACCAATGTCCTCCTCTACCTCCTCCTCTTCTTCCTGTCCTGCCCCCACAGGGGTCATGTGGCGTTGAGATCTGTGCGCCACGTCTACCGCACCCTGACCAGCCATTGTTAACAGCATTTGTTCCAGGACGTGCAACAGAGGAATGACGTCGTTCATCCCATAGTCCTGCCGACTCACGAATAGCGTGGCCTCCTCAAAGGGCCTGAGCAAGCGGCAGGTGTCACGCATGAGCTGCCAATGGCTGACATCTAAGTTACACAGGGGAGTACCTTTATCCGCTTGTAACATCAGGAAATCGGTGATGGCCTTTCGCTGTTCGTAAAGGCGGTCTAACATGTGTAGGGTTGAATTCCACCTTGTTGCAACGTCGCAGATCAGGCGATGCTGTGGAATTCCGTTCTGCCGCTGCAGCTCAAGGAGGGTGTGCTTTGCGGTGTAGGAATGGCTGAAATGCATGTAAAGTTTACGTGAAATTTTAAGGATGTCTTGCAGTGGGATGGTGGATTTTAGGAACCGCTTGACAACCAGATTGAACACGTGAGCCATGCATGGCGCATGGCACAACCTTGCTTGACGCAGAGCAGACACCATGTTCTTTCCGTTGTCGGTCAACATGGTTCCGATTTTCAGTTTGCGCGGAGACAGCCATCTGTCGATTTCTCTGTTCATTACACTCAGAAGTTCCTCCCCTGTGTGACTATGTTTGCCAAGGCATACCAGGTGCAGCACAGCGTGACACCGTTGCGCCCTGCACATGTGATATGCCGGTCGGGTAATGGGACTTGGCACGGGGGTGGCGGCTGAGGACACGGCGGAAGAAGAGGTGGTAGAGGCGGACATCTTTGCTGGACCAAGGACGTGCAAACGTGGAGGCAAAAGCGGCGTGACCTGTCCAAGTTGCTGGTGCGGCTGTGCCGGCACCACGTTCACCCAGTGGGCCGTAAATGACATGTACTGTCCCTGACCGTAGTTACAGCTCCACACGTCGGCGCTGCCGTGCACTTTGGCAGAGACCGACATGCTCAAAGACTGGCCCACCATCTCTTCTACATGTGAATGCAGGGCTGGCACTGCCTTTTTGGCGAAGAAATGCCGGCTTGGCACTCTTCACCGCGGCGCGGCACAAGCCATCATTTCTCGGAAAGGTGCTGAGTCCACCACTTGGAAAGGGAGGGACTGCAGCACCAGCAACTTGGACAGGAGGACGTTCAGCTTCTGCACCATCGGGTGCGTGCTCGCAAACTGTTGTCTCTTGGAAACGGATTCCAAGAAAGACTGCTGACGGAATCCGTGAAGAGGAGTAGCAGGAGAAGGAGCATCTGAACGAGCGGAAGATGCCAACGAGCGACAACTCCCCTCAGCAGAGGTGTTGGAGCCTTGACTGGCTGATAGAGGGCGATTGACGTCGGGTGACGGAGCAAGTAACGGAGCGGGTGATGGAGGGGGGGCTGGGGCAGGCAGAACCGCCGTATCTTTATCACGGTTTTCCCAGGCCACCAAATGGCGACGCTGCATATGCTGATGCAACGCTGTAGTCCCAACATGTGCCCCCTGGCCACGCTTGACTTTCTGGCCACATAGTCGACATACGGCTACGTTTACTTCCTCGGGTGGCTTGACGAAAAATTGCCACACCGCCGAGTAGGAAACTTTGCCCCCGCTACTCCTCACTGGCTGACTGCTACTTCCTCCGTGCACACCAGCACCACTACTGGCCGTGGTGGTAGGCTGCAGTGGAGCTGGTGCTCTACTCCGTGGACGTTTGCCTCCACTGACACTGCTGCGACCCTGCTGCCTCCTGGGCAACCCACCGACTGTTTTGCTCGCTGCCAAGCTGGCACCCTCTTCTCCTGATGATGCAGAAGCAATAGCCTGATGACGACGAGGCTGCCAAGTGCGATCAGCCTCCTCATCATCAAATAGGGTCTCCGCCTCACTACTAGCCCCCTCGGCTGTGTGTGGGTCAGGAGACAGACCTGTCTCTAGACCGGCTACCGAGCCACTCTCCTCGCCAGTACTTCTTCGCCTGGCTGCTGAAGAGGCGGATGTCTCCCCCCGTTCCTGACCGCCCTCTGTTAGCTCTTCCTCACTGTACAGTGGGGCTGAGCCCACAGCATGCGATACTTCGCTTGGTGAGGGAACACCAAAGGACAGGGGCAGGTAGAGGACACGTGATTTCAGTGGGCTTGCTCCCGGGCCATGCCAACTAACGGTTGTGTCTGACGTACCCACCGACTGTTGGCTGTAGGTGTCAGAGGTGACCTGGGAAGAGGAAGACGACCGAGCCAACCAATCGATGACAGCAGGGTTGTCGGTGGAGACACGACCGCTGGATGACACCGGGAGCACTGGCCTCTGGCTGCGACTAGTGCTGCTTCGACCCCTTCCTCTGCTGCCACGTCTGCTCGCTCCTAAAACATTGCCTCCTCTGCCACTCCTCTGCGTGTTGTCTGACATACTCTTTAATTCAATGATTCTGTGTCCCTGAGTAACAATTCTGTGTCCCTGAGTAACAATTCTGTGTCCCTGAGTAACAATTCTGTGTCCCTCAGTAACGATTCTGTGTCCCTCAGTAACAATTCTGTGTGTCCCTGAGTAACAATTCTGTGTCTCTGAGTAACAATTCTGTGTCTTTCCCTGAGTAACAATTCTGTGTCCCTCAGTAACGATTCTGTGTCCCTCAGTAACAATT
The DNA here is from genome assembly GCF_062004578.1 of Staurois parvus. Lineage (NCBI taxonomy): Eukaryota > Metazoa > Chordata > Amphibia > Anura > Ranidae > Staurois > Staurois parvus. The sequence continues at coordinate 22,854 of NW_028318839.1, forward strand.
CTGTGTCCCTGAGTAACAATTCTGTGTCCCTGAGTAACAATTCTGTGTCTGTCCCTGAGTAACAATTCTGTGTCCCTCAGTAACGATTCTGTGTCCCTCAGTAACGATTCTGTGTCCCTCAGTAACGATTCTGTGTCCCTCAGTAACAATTCTGTGTCCCTGAGTAACAATTCTGTGTCCCTGAGTAACAATTCTGTGTCTGTCCCTGAGTAACAATTCTGTGTCCCTGAGTAACAATTCTGTGTCCCTGAGTAACAAATCTGTGTCCCTGAGTAACAATTCTGTGTCTGTCCCTGAGTAACAATTCTGTGTCCCTCAGTAACGATTCTGTGTCCCTCAGTAACAATTCTGTGTCCCTGAGTCACAATTCTGTGTCCCTGAGTAACAATTCTGTGTCTGTCCCTGAGTAACAATTCTGTGTCCCTGAGATTCAATTCTGTGTCTGTCCCTGAGTAACAATTCTGTGTCCCTCAGTAACGATTCTGTGTCCCTGAGTAACAATTCTGTGTCCCTGAGTAACAATTCTGTGTCCCTGAGTAACAATTCTGTGTCTGTCCCTGAGTAACAATTCTGTGTCCCTCAGTAACGATTCTGTGTCCCTCAGTAACAATTCTGTGTCCCTGAGTAACAATTCTGTGTCCCTGAGTAACAATTCTGTGTCCCTCAGTAACGATTCTGTGTCCCTGAGTAACAATTCTGTGTCCCTGAGTAACAATTCTGTGTCCCTGAGTAACCATTCTGTGTCTGTCCCTGAGTAACAATTCTGTGTCCCTGAGTAACAATTCTGTGTCTGTCCCTGAGTAACAATTCTGTGTCCCTCAGTAACGATTCTGTGTCCCTGAGTAACAATTCTGTGTCCCTGAGTAACAATTATGTGTCTGTCCCTGAGTAACGATTCTGTGTCCCTGAGTAACGATTCTGTGTCCCTGAGTAACAATTCTGTGTCCCTCAGTAACGATTCTGTGTCCCTCAGTAACAATTCTGTGTCCCTGAGTAACAATTCTGTGTCCCTGAGTAACAATTCTGTGTCTGTCCCTGAGTAACAATTCTGTGTCCCTTAGTAACAATTTTGTGTCCCTGAGAAACAATTCTGTGTCCCTGAGTAACAATTCTGTGTCTGTCACTGAGTAACAATTCTGTGTCCCTGAGTAACAATTCTGTGTCCCTGAGTAACAATTCTGTGTCTGTCCCTGAGTAACAATTCTGTGTCCCTCAGTAACGATTCTGTGTCCCTCAGTAACAATTCTGTGTCCCTGAGTAACAATTATGTGTCCCTGAGTAACGATTCTGTGTCCCTGAGTAACAATTCTGTGTCCCTGAGTAACGATTCTGTGTCCCTGAGTAACAATTCTGTGTCCCTCAGTAACAATTCTGTGTCTGTCCCTGAGTAACAATTCTGTGTCCCTCAGTAACGATTCTGTGTCCCTCAGTAACAATTCTGTGTCCCTGAGTAACAATTCTGTGTCCCTCAGTAACGATTCTGTGTCCCTGAGTAACGATTCTGTGTCCCTGAGTAACACTTCTGTGTCCCTGAGCAACAATTCTGTGTCCCTGAGTAACACTTCTGTGTCCCTGAGTAAAACTTCTGTGTCCCTGAGTAACACTTCTGTGTCCCTGAGTAAAACTTCTGTGTCCCTGAGTAAAACTTCTGTGTCCCTGAGTAACACTTCTGTGTCCCTGAGTAAAACTTCTGTGTCCCTGAGTAACACTTCTGTGTCCCTGAGTAACACTTCTGTGTCCCTGAGTAAAACTTCTGTGTCCCTGAGTAAAACTTCTGTGTCCCTGAGTATTACTTCTGTGTCCCTGAGTAAAACTTCTGTGTCCCTGAGTAACACTTCTGTGTCCCTGAGTAAAACTTCTGTGTCCCTGAGTAAAACTTCTGTGTCCCTGAGTATTACTTCTGTGTCCCTGAGTAAAACTTCTGTGTCCCTGAGTAACACTTCTGTGTCCCTGAGTAAAACTTCTGTGTCCCTGAGTAACACTTCTGTGTCCCTGAGTAGCACTTCTGTGTCCCTGAGTAAAACTTCTGTGTCCCTGAGTAACACTTCTGTGTCCCTGAGTAAAACTTCTGTGTCCCTGAGTAACGATTATTTGGCCCTAAAGTCTCTGTGGCCCTAACTCTGTCCCTGCATACACACAGGTCTGTCTCTCTTGAATGACCGGAGGCTAATGGAGAATTCTAAGATGGCTGCGATTTATAGCTCCACCATTACACAGTGCTGGCTGGCTGGCTGCTGATTGGCTAATGCGATCACATGTCATGAATGAATGCATTATGGGTCAGCGCGCCTTGTCTGCGCGCCTTCCCAGAGATCCCCGCTCCGTCGCCCCTGAGTAACAATTCTGTGTCCCTGAGTAACAATTCTGTGTCTGTCCCTGAGTAACAATTCTGTGTCCCTCAGTAACGATTCTGTGTCCCTCAGTAACAATTCTGTGTCCCTTAGTAACAATTTTGTGTCCCTGAGTAACAATTCTGTGTCCCTGAGTAACAATTCTGTGTCTGTCCCTGAGTAACAATTCTGTGTCCCTTAGTAACAATTTTGTGTCCCTGAGTAACAATTCTGTGTCCCTGAGTAACAATTTTGTGTCTGTCCCTGAGTAACAATTCTGTGTCCCTGAGTAACAATTCTGTGTCCCTGAGTAACAATTCTGTGTTTGTCCCTGAGTAACAATTCTGTGTCCCTCAGTAACGATTCTGTGTCCCTCAGTAACAATTCTGTGTCCCTGAGTAACAATTCTGTGTCCCTGAGTAACGATTCTGTGTCCCTGAGTAACAATTGTGTGTCCCTGAGTAACGATTATGTGTCCCTGAGTAACGATTCTGTGTCCCTGAGTAACAATTCTGTGTCCCTCAGTAACAATTCTGTGTCTGTCCCTGAGTAACAATTCTGTGTCCCTCAGTAACGATTCTGTGTCCCTCAGTAACAATTCTGTGTCCCTGAGTAACAATTCTGTGTCCCTCAGTAACAATTCTGTGTCCCTGAGTAACGATTCTGTGTCCCTGAGTAACGATTCTGTGTCCCTGAGTAACACTTCTGTGTCCCTGAGCAACACTTCTGTGTCCCTGAGCATCAATTCTGTGTCCCTGAGTAACACTTCTGTGTCCCTGAGTAAAACTTCTGTGTCCCTGAGTAACACTTCTGTGTCCCTGAGTAAAACTTCTGTGTCCCTGAGTAACATTTCTGTGTCCCTGAGTAAAACTTCTGTGTCCCTGAGTAACACTTCTGTGTCCCTGAGTATTACTTCTGTGTCCCTGAGTAAAACTTCTGTGTCCCTGAGTAACACTTCTGTGTCCCTGAGTAAAACTTCTGTGTCCCTGAGTATTACTTCTGTGTCCCTGAGTAAGACTTCTGTGTCCCTGAGTAACACTTCTGTGTCCCTGAGTAAAACTTCTGTGTCCCTGAGTAACACTTCTGTGTCCCTGAGTAACACTTCTGTGTCCCTGAGTAACACTTCTGTGTCCCTGAGTAAAACTTCTGTGTCCCTGAGTAAAACTTCTGTGTCCCTGAGTAACACTTCTGTGTCCCTGAGTAAAACTTCTGTGTCCCTGAGTAACGATTCTTTGGCCCTAAAGTCTCTGTGGCCCTAACTCTGTCCCTGCATACACACAGGTCTGTCTCTCTTGAATGACCGGAGGCTAATGGAGAATTCTAAGATGGCCGCGATTTATAGCTCCACCATTACACAGTGCTGGCTGGCTGGCTGCTGATTGGCTAATGCGATCACATATCATGAATGAATGCATTATGGGTCAGCGCGCCTTGTCTGCGCGCCTTCCCAGAGATCCCCGCTCCGTCGCCACACATGTCGCCCGCCATTTTAGGAAAAATTTGATTCGTGCACCCGAAGTTTGCTAAATTTCGGATTCGGCGCGAATCGAATTTTTCTTAATCTTCGAAACGAATTCCACTTCGCCATGTTCGATTCGCTCATCTCTAACTGTAATACCCACTGATGCCATTCCACCCACATGATTACTAGAAATGTGGCTGACAGTAGGTCCAGAATTCTCATACATTCCCACACTGTAATTTTGGTACTCCTCATTGATGAACAAACCACAGGTTCACATATAAAATCCATATCCTATGTCAATTGTTTTACATGTATAGTAAAAGTTAATTCATTTTACTACAGTACATAATTTACTTTTCCCTACAAGCTTCCTTTATTTTATAAATAATGGAATACTGCAAATGTAATATTTATAGGAGACTGGAGCCAGGGAACACAACTGCCAAAAATGTTTAATGAGTTGTCTAAAGAATACCAGCAGCCAAAAGGGGTTAGGCACACACGATGCGGGAAATAAATAGCAAAATTAAAATGAGAGGCCCCCAAAAGTAGCTTGAGATGTTGGGTGAGAAACAATGGAAAAGGTTCATATTTAGTTTGGATGTTCCTCTAAAGAAATACTTGATTGTAAAGAAATGTAATTTGGGTTTGCTGTCCAATAAGTAAAAAAAAAAAATAGAGGGTCAGGACCCATGTTGTAGATGGCATCAGAGAAGAGATAGCCATTGTTATATCGGGAATGTTTAGCTCAGTGGCAGATGAAATTTGTGTACAGTGAGTCAATGTCAAACAGGCATTATAGTTAAGGGCCTGGTTGCCCACTTTTGTTTTCTCTCTTTTAATAACACAAACGTCCATCCAGGACTCCCATGCAGGGCATTCAACTTCATTCAGCAAACATAAACAGAAAATACCAAGCCACCTGGCTCTTTGGTTAGCAGTGTCTCTGCCTGTTTTGGTCTTACAGACCACATGCTATTCAGGTTCTCTCTCTCTGTAGGTAAGTTGACAGAACCTTGATGTTCAGGTCCGCAAGGCCTCTTGAAAGGGTTTTGACAGTATCTCCAGCTTGCATCCACCAAAGTCCCACAGATTTCCTCCACCACCCTGGACTCACTGGCCTCCACAGCTTCCTCAGTCTCCTAGACCATCTCTTGGTCTCCCAGACTGTCAGCACTGGCTAGACTTTTCAAGTCCTCGGGCCCAGAATCCCCCTCACATGGATTGTAGTCTCCAACAGAAACTCACAGATTTCCTGACTGGGCTCTGTCTTCAAGCCACTCCAACTCTCACCACCACCACCTACTGCTCTCAGCAGCCCATTGTTATAAGGGCTGTGTACACCTGGGCACACACCCTGCTGGTTATCCACAACACCCGGACACAGGATTGGAGATTTCGTCCCATCCAAGACTCTTAGGAATCTCCAAACCAGAGAGCCCCATCTGGCAATACCAAGATCCAGGGAAAGCTTCAAAAGCAATTTTCTCCACTCCAAATCTATGCTCTGTAGCATTGCAGACATGCAAACTCTGTGTCTTTTCCCTGGCCATTTTCATAGTGACAGAGCCTCGCACTGTCACACCATAAAGAAAGTTTCCTTCATCTGATCCATTTTCAAGGAATTTAGAGGCAGCTTAACCAGTTCCCAACCACGCTATAGCCAAAGGATGGCTACAGCACGGTTGTCTAGTTCTGGGATGACGTCCATGGACATCATTCCAGAACACGCCCCCCTGTGTGCCCCCAGCAGAACGTACATGGCACTACCGGTGATCGCTGTGACCCCCTGCGTGCCCCCAGTGGACACAGTTGATCACAGAGTGTGGTAAACAGTCAATCACAGCAACCTTTTAACACGTGATCAGCTGTGTCCAGATACAGCTGCCGGTTATCGGCTGCACAGTGTGAGGAAAGTACTGCTGAGAACCGGCAATTGTCAGAAAAGGGATTGGCACTGATGATCAGTGCTCTGATGATTAGTACCCAGCAGTGCCACCAACCTGTGCCTTGCAGTGCCACCCACTTGTACCCATCAGTGCTACCCACCTGTGCCCTGCAGTGCCACCCACCTGTGCCCATCAGTGCCACCCACCTGTGACTAGCAGTGCTACCCACCTGTGCCCTGCAGTGCCACCCACTGTGCCCTGCAGTGCCACCCATCAGTGCTGCCCATCAGTGCCGCCCATCAGTGCCAGAAGTGCTGCCCATCAGTGCCGCCTATCAGTGCAGCATCATCAGTGCCAGCTCATCAGTGCCACCTATCAATGCTGCCTATCAGTGCCTCCTATCAGTGCCCATCAGTGCTGTCTATCAGTACCCATCAGTGCTGCCTGTCAGTGCAGCCTCATCAACGCACATCAGTGAAGGAGAAAAATTACCTGTTTGCAAAATTTTATAATAGATACAAAGAAAAACTTTTTTTTCAAATGTTTTGCTCTTTTTTTGTTTATAGTGCAAAAAATAAAACACCCAGTGATGATTAAATACCACCAAACTCCATTTGTATGAAAAAAATGATAAAAATGTTATATGGGTGCAGTGTTGCATGACCGCGCAATTGTCATTCAAAGTGTGACATCATGGAAAGCTGAAAATTGGTCTGGGCAGGAAGGGGGTATAAGTGCCCAGTAGGCAAGTGGTTAAAGAGGACAAGAATGGTCCATTAAAACTGATTAGCAAAACTTTCCTCCAACATCAACATGAAGCTCAGAGTCTCATTTAGAGTACAGGAAGTCATATAAATAGTTCAAAAAATACACAATGGCCTAATGCCATACACAAACTTATTAACATGTCAACTTTTACTTCTTAGAGGAAATACGTTCCTCAGATAAAATATTACCAGTTACAAAAGCAGATTTGCTGTACATGAAGGAGTCTTTCTTGAACAAAATCTAAGCATGTAAAATTCCTAGAAAGTGATTCATTATATCCTAGCATTGGATTTGCAGTGCTGACACCAAAATTACATCATAAAGTGTTGTGGATAAGTCTTTCAAACAATAAATTGAGGACTTTGATAAAGAAAGGAATAGAAAATGTAATAGTAAAGTCTTTGAACTTATTATAAAATGTATTGCCCACTGTTACCACATGTTCTCTTATCCAAGACCATTCCTTAGGCAGGGCTTAGAATCTGTATAAAAGAGTACAGACACAGCAATTATGGGAAATGTGATCCCTTTAAATTACAGGTGGAAGAAGAAAGGGTTTTGAAAACTTTTGCCATTCACCTCCATTACCTGAATTACCAAGATAAAGTAACACCTTCATATACTTTTAAGGGTTCAGGTTCAAGAGATCAGAGTCTGCTAACTTGTTATAACAATGTTATTATTTTGAGGGTAAAACCAAATCTACATTAGGGTGAGGGCTAAGCAAGCTAAAAAAAATCAGATGGCATTTCCATTGTAGAAAATGGAAAATCTAATCTTCACCTCTTTATGATTTCAATGCAATTCACCTCAAAATACACCTTTGGCAAATTTTCCATTTCTTCAGTAAAATCTGAGTGAATCAAATCTCTGCAGATCTGCTCATCACTACAAAGGACATGTGACACCTTGGTGTCAATATTTGAATCTAAAATCAAAGCACCACACCAATACATTTGTGTATATAGTAAGGTTTTATTCCAAATATTGCTTTAGTAAAAGAGACAAAGCGTTTTGGGTCCACACTTCACGCCTTCATCAGGACTAGTGGAAATATGAAATCTGTGTCTATGGTCTCTGGCGATCATTTTTCTCTGAATATGGCATATTGTTCAAATTAACTCAGCAGCTGGTTGGATGTCATGGTGGATCGAGTGGAAAACTGTTGAGAATGTTCCACTTGAAAGGATTAAATGAAATATAACTGAATCCATTTTGTATACACTAATACAAGATGCTAGTTTAACATACATATATATAAGATATGTACACACTAACAAAATTGTCTATGCCAGCTTCATGTAGAAAAAAGTGTTTTTGCAAATTTTACAAAAAAGCAGATAAGTTTTACTCTCATTTCTGAAAAGCTGTAACTAGAGATGAGCGAATTTCTCAAAAATTCGATTCGGCTGATTCGGCGAATTCCAGTGTGAAATTCGATTCGATGCGAATTTCTTCGCTACGAAGATGACTTATAAAAAGGGTTTCTAGGCTTCAGAGAGCCTTTAAATTAGTGCAGAACACTGTACCTTTAATTTAAATGCCCTTGGAGATGAGGAAAGAGAAGGAGAAGGAGAAGGATGAGAAGAAGGAGAAGGATGAGAAGAAGGAGAAGGAGAAGGATGAGAAGAAGGAGAAGGAGAAGGATGAGAAGAAGGAGAAGGAGAAGGATGAGAAGAAGGAGAAGGATGAGGAGAAGGAGAAGGATGAGAAGAAGGAGAAGGATGAGAAGAAGGAGAAGGAGAAGGATGAGAAGAAGGAGAAGGATGAGAAGAAGGAGAAGGAGAAGGATGAGAAGATGGAGAAGGAGAAGGATGAGAAGAAGGAGAAGGAGAAGGATGAGAAGAAGGAGAAGGAGAAGGATGAGAAGAAGGAGAAGGATGAGGAGAAGGAGAAGGATGAGAAGAAGGAGAAGGATGAGAAGAAGGAGAAGGATGAGAAGAAGGAGAAGGATGAGAAGAAGGAGAAGGAGAAGGATGAGAAGAAGGAGAAGGATGAGAAGAAGGAGAAGGATGAGAAGAAGGAGAAGGAGAAGCAGAAGGAGAAGGATGAGAAGAAGGAAAAGGAGAAGGATGAGAAGATGGAGAAGGAGAAGGATGAGAAGAAGGAGAAGGATGAGAAGAAGGAGAAGGATGAGAAGATGGAGAAGGAGAAGGATGAGAAGAAGGAGAAGGAGAAGGATGAGAAGAAGGAGAAGGAGAAGGATGAGAAGAAGGAGAAGGAGAAGGATGAAAAGAAGGAGAAGGAGAAGGATGAGAAGAAGGAGAAGGAGAAGGATGAGAAGAAGGAGAAGGATGAGAAGAAGGAGAAGGAGAAGGATGAGAAGAAGGAGAAGGAGAAGGATGAGAAGAAGGAGAAGGATGAGAAGAAGGAGAAGGATGAGAAGAAGGATGAGAAGAAGGAGAAGGATGAGAAGAAGGACAGTTCTGTGACAGTTTCTGTCTATTTCTGACAGTTCTGGGACATTCACTCCATACAGCTGTTTCAACCGCTGTATGGAGGGAATGTCATGGAACTGTCAGAAATAGACTATTAATGACAGTTCTGGGACTGTCCTTCCATGCAGCGGTTGAAACATTGTATGTATTTGTTTCCATAAATGGATCCATTTATGGAAACAAATAGATACAATGTTTCAACCGCTGTATGGAAGGACAGTCCCAGAACTGTCATTAATAGTCTATTTCTGACAGTTCTATGACATTCCCTCCATACAGCGGTTGAAACAGCTGTATGGAGTGAATGTCCCAGAACTGTCAGAAATAGACTATTTCTGACAGTTCTGGGACTGTCCTTCCATACAGCGGTTGAAACATTGTATGTATTTGTTTCCATAAATGGATCCATTTATGGAAACAAATACATACAATGTTTCAACCGCTGTATGGAAGGACAGTCCCAGAACTGTCATTAATAGTCTATTTCTGACAGTTCCATGACATTCCCTCCATACAGCGGTTGAAACAGCTGTATGGAGTGATTGTCCCAGAACTGTCAGAAATAGTCTATTTCTGACAGTTCTGGGACATTCACTCCATACAGCTGTTTCAACCGCTGTATGGAGGGAATGTCATGGAACTGTCAGAAATAGACTATTAATGACACTTCTGGGACTGTCCTTCCATACAGCGGTTGAAACATTGTATGTATTTGTTTCCATAAATGGATCCATTGTTTCCATAAATGGATCCATTTATGGAAACAAATAGATACAATGTTTCAACCGCTGTATGGAAGGACAGTCCCAGAACTGTCATTAATAGTCTATTTCTGACAGTTCTATGACATTCCCTCCATACAGCGGTTGAAACAGCTGTATGGAGTGAATGTCCCAGAACTGTCAGAAATAGACTATTTCTGACAGTTCTGGGACTGTCCTTCCATACAGCGGTTGAAACATTGTATGTATTTGTTTCCATAAATGGATCCATTTATGGAAACAAATACATACAATGTTTCAACCGCTGTATGGAAGGACAGTCCCAGAACTGTCATTAATAGTCTATTTCTGACAGTTCTATGACATTCCCTCCATACAGCGGTTGAAACAGCTGTATGGAGTGAATGTCCCAGAACTGTCAGAAATAGACTATTTATGACAGTTCTGGGACTGTCCTTCCATACAGCGGTTGAAACATTGTATCTATTTTTTTCCATAAATGACATTCTGCAAATACACTTAGAGGAGCGCTGCAGATACACTTTTTGCCAGCTTGGAATTAATCTTATTTTCATCCTACTTCTTCTTCTTCATCCTCATCCTCATAAGAAGAAAAAGAAGAAGTAGGATGAAAATAAGAATAATTCCAAGCCGGCAAAAAGTGTATCTGCAGCGCTCCTCTAAGTGTATCTGCAGAATGTCATTTATGGAAAAAAATAGATACAATGTTTCAACCGCTGTATGGAGTGAATGTCCCAGAACTGTCATAAATAGTCTATTTCTGACAGTTCTGGGACATTCACTCCATACAGCTGTTTCAACCGCTGTATGGAGGGAATGTCATAGAACTGTCAGAAATAGACTATTAATGACAGTTCTGGGACTGTCCTTCCATACAGCGGTTGAAACATTGTATCTATTTGTTTCCATAAATGGATCCATTTATGGAAACAAATAGACACAATGTTTCAACCGCTGTATGGAGTGAATGTCCCAGAACTGTCAGAAATAGACTATTTCTGACAGTTCTGGGACATTCCCTCCATACAGCGGTTGAAACCACTGTATGGAGTGAATGTCCCAGAACTGTCAGAAATAGACTATTTCTGACAGTTCTGGGACATTCCCTCCATACAGCGGTTGAAACCACTGTATGGAGTGAATGTCCCAGAACTGTCAGAAATAGACTATTTCTGACAGTTCTGGGACATTCCCTCCATACAGCGGTTGAAACATTGTATCTATTTGTTTCCATAAATGGATCCATTTATGGAAACAAATAGATACAATGTTTCAACCGCTGTATGGAGTGAATGTCCCAGAACTGTCAGAAATAGACTATTTCTGACAGTTCTGGGACATTCCCTCCATACAGCGGTTGAAACATTGTATCTATTTGTTTCCAAATATGGATCCATTTATGGAAACAAATAGATACAATGTTTCAACCGCTGTATGGAGTGAATGTCCCAGAACTGTCAGAAATAGACTATTTCTGACAGTTCTGGGACATTCCCTCCATACAGAGTTTGAAACCGCTGTATGGAGTGAATGTCACAGAACTGTCAGAAATAGACAGAAACTGTCACAGAACTGTCCTTCTTCTCATCCTTCTCCTTCTTCTCATCCTTCTTCTCATCTTTCTTCTCATCCTTCTCCTTCTTCTCATCCTTCTCCTTCTTCTCATCCTTCTCCTTCTTCTCATCCTTCTTCTCATCCTTCTCCTTCTTCTCATCCTTCTTCTCATCCTTCTCCTTCTTCTCATCCTTCTTCTCATCCTTCTCCTTCTTCTCATCCTTCTTCTCATCCTTCTTCTCATCCTTCTCCTTCTTCTCATCCTTCTTCTCATCCTTCTTCTCATCCTTCTCCTTCTTCTCATCCTTCTCCTTCTTCTCATCCTTCTCCTTCTTCTCATCCTTCTCCTTCTCCTTCTTCTCATCCTTCTCCTTCTCCTTCTTCTCATCCTTCTCCTTCTCCTTCTTCTCATCCTTCTCCTTCTTCTCATCCTTCTCCTTCTTCTCATCCTTCTCCTTCTTCTCATCCTTCTCCTTCTCCTTCTTCTCATCCTTCTCCTTCTCCTTCTCCTTCTCCTTCTCCTTCCTCATCTCCAAGGGCATTTAAATTAAAGGTACAGTGTTCTGCACTAATTTAAAGGCTCTCTGAAGCCTAGAAACCCTTTTTATAAGTTAACTTCGTAGCAAATTAATTCGCATCGAATCAAATTTCTTCCTGAAATTCGCCGAATCAGCCGAATCAAAAATTCGCTCATCTCTAATTATAACTTAAGACTCAAATATTACATAAAAACAAATGATTCTACATTGGTTGTCATCTGAAGCATAATTTGAATGCTTAAAAAATATGTCAGCACTTATTGCCTCATAGCCTTTACTTATTTTGGAGAACTTTATATATGAAATTTCAATATGTGGCGGCCATGTAGTCTCAATGAAATTTGCTGTTCGCTTCTTCAGGAGAACAAAAGGCAGTCTAAGGTGATAACATATACTGTAAGTGAGTATAAACATGAATATACACTATTGAAAAAAATTAAAGGAACACTTTGAAAATACTATACATCAGATCTCAATGGGGAAAAATCTCCTGCTAGATATCTATACTGATATGGATTAGGTAATGTGTTACGAACATAAGGGTTTCCCATAATTTGATAGAAATGAAAAATATCAACCTCAACAACATTGGGACATGCTGCTAATGTGACTACGGCTCATGTCTTGGGGTATTTCCTCCCAGATCTGTACCAGGGCATCACTGAATAACTGGACAGTCTGAGGTTCAACTTGGCGGTGTCGGATGGACTGAAACATGATATCTCAGAGGTGTTCTATTGGATTTAGGTCAGGCGAGCATGGGGGCCATTCAATGCCATCAATTCCTTCATCCTCCAGGAACTGGCTGAATACTCTCACCACATGAGGCCGGGCATTGTCGTGCACCAGGAGGAACCCAGGACCCACTACACCAGCGTAGGGTCTGACAATGGGTCCAAGGATTTCATCCCTAATGGCAGTCAGGGTGTCATTGTCTAGCCTGTAGAGGTCTGTGCATCCCTCCATGGATATGCCTCCCCAGACCATCACTGATCCACCACCAAAACAGTAATGCTGAACGATGTTACAGGCAGCATAATGTTTTCCACAGCTTCTCCAGACCCTTTCACGTCTGTCGCATGTGCTCAGGGTGAACCTGCTCTCATCTGTGAAAAGCACAGAGCGCCAGTGGTGGACCTGCCAATTCTGGTGTTCAATGGCAAATGCCAATTGAGCTCTATGGTGCCTGGCAGTGAGTGCAGGGCCCACTAGAGGACATCAGGCCCTCAGGCCACCCTCATGAAGTCTGTTTCTAATTGTTTGGTCAGAGACATTCACACTAGTGGCCTGCTGGAGGTCATTTTGTAGGGCTCTGGCAGTGCTCATCCTGTTCCTCCTTGTACAAAGGAGCAGATACCGGTCCTGCTGATGGGTTAAGGACGTTCTACGGCCTTGTCCAGCTCTCCCAGAGTAACTGCCTGTCTCCTGGAATCTCCTCCAGGCTATTGAGACTGTGCTGAGAGACACAGCAAACCTTCTGGCAAAGGCACGTATTGATGTGCCATCCTGGAGGAGATGGACTGCTTGCGCAACCTCCGTAGGGTCCAGGTATCACCCCATGCTACTAGTAGTGACACTGACCCTAGACAACTGCAAAACTAGTGAAAAACAGTCAGAAAAGGTGAGTAGGGAAAAAAATGTCAGTGGCCTCCACCTGTAAAACCATTCCTGTTTTGGAGATCTCATTGTTGTCTATCTAGTGCACCTGTTGTTCATTTCATTAACACCAAAGCAGCTGAAACTGATTAACAATCCCCTCTGCTACTTACCTGACCAGATCCATATCCCAGGAGTTTAACTGACTTGATGCTAGACTCTGATTAAAAAAGTGTTCCTTTAATTTTTTTGAGCAGTGTATTTAAGCCATGTTTCAAATACAAAAAAAAGTCATCTAGTCTGGAATACATTAGATGTAATGGAGAGTTGAAAGTGTATTGTGTTGTGTGGGGTGTTTGACCCTCCAGGCATCAAAAAGATGGTGTTTCCTTATAAGTTTGTGAAACATAGTAGAAGTTTTGATAAGACAGTTAGAGAGAGTACTCCCAATCAATCAATAATTAATACATAACTGATCTCTAAAACTGAACTTACAAAGTAACATAAAAGTTAAGTTCGCCTTTTGATAAAAAAAATAATAAATGCATATTTTTTGCAGGTAAAAAAATATGCATTTATTATTTTTTGCTGCAGGAGCCTGGAAAGTATTGTACCAGCGATCAGCAGACCGCTGGTGCCATGCAGGTCTTCTGCAGATCTGCCAGTATATCTGCTATCTGCTTTCCCACATGGGATGTACAAGCAAGCAGATATACTGATAGGAAGACCGAATGAACTATAATTCATTGAGAACTACAAGCCAACGGCCACAAAAGCTGACTGACCTTGTAGTGTTCTCATTTACAGAATACTGCCCACATGGCCATGTTTTTTTTTTAATTTGACAGTTAGCTTGCACGGGGGATCCCCCACTAGCTGTCAAATTGGGGGATCAGCAGGGAGCTGGGGCCGGTGCTTTCATTACATGTTACACCATGAATATGAATGTAACATGTTATGAAAGGTGAACTCATCCTTTAAAAGCAACTCATTCATCCCTTATTATATCACAACTTGACTACTGTAACTCCCTCCTCACAGGCTTACCTCACCACAGGCTATCCCCGCTTCAGTCTATCCTGCATGCTGTGGCCAGACTCATCCACCTTGCTAACTGCTCCATATCTGCCACCCCCCTCTGCCAATCCCTCCACTAGCTTCCGATTGCCCAACGCATAAAATTCAAATTACTAACATTGATGTACAAAGCTGTTCATAACACTGCCCCAAACTACATCACCGATCTGGTATCCAAATACCATCCAAAATGTACTCTCCGCTCCTCACAAGACCTCCTACTCTCTAGTTCCCTGGTCTCCTCCTCCCATGCCCATCTCCAGGACTTCTCCAGGGCTTCCCCCATCCTCTGGAACTCACTACCGCAATCCATCAGACTGTCACCTACCCTCCTCACCTTTAGGCGCACCCTGAAAACCCATCTCTTCAGGGAAGCCTACCCAGCCCTTACCTAACAACTGATCTCCTCCACTCCTCCTACCACTCCATCCCCCACAACCACTTCCTCCTGTACCACTATCCCCTCCCTCCTAGATTGTAAGCTCTAAGGAGCAGGGCCCCCTAACCCCTCGTGTATTATTGTATTGTTACTGTGCTGTCTCGTGTACTATCTCCCATTATAATATACAGCGCTGAGCAAACTGTTGGCGCTATATAAATCCTGTATAATAATAATAAAAGCACAGAGCACTGATCACACTGATCTTGGTGAGATTAGATAATGTAAGGGCAGAGGAGATATCTACAGTCTGATAGACCCCAGATTTCTAAAACAAGAATACCTACCAATGCTATGTCATGTTTCATATCTATTTACTCGACATACCATCATCTTTTATATTTTATCAAACAATTGGCCAATATATTGTTTATTTGTGCATTAACAGTAAAAAAAAGTTTATTTTTTTCAAAAAAATTAGCATTTTAAAAATTGCTGCATGAGGACTATGTGACATAGAAATTGCAGCACCGACCATTTTATTCACTAGGGTGTCGGCTTTAAAAAATATATATATATTTGGGGGTTCAAAATAATTTCCTAGCAAAAAATACTGATTTTTTTCAGGTGAACAAAAAGTGTCAGAAAAGACTTGGTCTTCAGGTGGTTAAAGAGTAAGTGACGTGTGGCATAAACTTCTAATGCTGGGTATCAAATAGAACCTACAAGTAATATAAAGGATTTTTTTTAATTCTTTATTTAAAGCGGCAAATTATATTGAAATAATACAAACAATCACATTCCTTAATACACAAAAATACCCATATTACAGTTTTTTCTAGCAAAGAGATGTACCCCTTACTCACTTCAAATGTACAGTATCTGTATTTGTTTCCAGGTAAAAGTAAGCCCTTTGTAAGCTTTTTTGATAACCTCAATTTCATCTGAAGACAAAACCTGTGAGCTGTGTTGATCAAGAGCTGGTGACCTATAAAACAAAAGTCTCAGATAATTTGCTTTACTCAAGTAGAGATTGGTGGTTGATATTGATGCATTCGATCCAGAAAGACTGTCTAAAAGAGGAAGAAGAAATATCTTGTAATTTTTTTTTTCCTTATGTTAAATAGTCTCAATCTGTAATTTATGAATTTGAATTTCTCGAATGTGAAACTGTTCAGCATGGTATTAACACATCAAGTGCATCACATTTTGTATGCATTGTTTCATATATTTCTAAGATTTGCATTTAAAATGGTCAGTAAATTCAGGGACAAGTGGGGAAATTTGTATTCTAATGGCAAATCATGTAATGTTAAAGCGGACTTCCACTCAACCTATCAAAAAATAAAAGTCAGCAGCTACAAAAACTGTAGCTGTTGACTTTTAAAAAACAGCCACTTACCTGTCCCCTGGTCTCGTGGTGTGTCCTCCGCAGCTCGTTTCACCGGCCGTCCTGTATTCCAGGAAGCTGACATCTTCAAGTTTGGGCACCCGGCTATGACAGCTTGCAGCTTCACAGCCGGATGCCCACTGCACATGTGCATGTATTGCTGAGCTTCGTGAATGGTCCTGTAGTCTTCTGGGACTTGTCACATGTCCCAAAAGACTACAGGGAGGGAGGACACCTAGGCGATCGGACCGGAAGTGGGAGTGGGTACCTGTCAAATTCCTCAACCCCCGCTCCCCAAAGTGACTGTCCGCAATAGGGAGTGTAGGCATCCAATAGGATGGCTCAGTGGCTCTGAGGAAGAGGCAAGTCGCTTGAAACGCGTCAGCCTATTGGATGTCTACGCTTCTTATTAAATATTTTTTATGCTATTGCACAAGGCCCATGCGCCCTCTGTTTGTTCTTTCTTTTCCCCGGTCTTTTGAGGGCTGCAAGGTGTGCATGTTCCTGGAGATTTTTGATGTGGTTCTAGCCTGCATTGACTCCATCCCCAAGCGCAGGAGCATTTGTATTTGCTGGATCATTGGTGATGTGTTGCCTTATTAGATAAAACAAACTCCCCTAACTGTTTATATAATCACCTTTTGATGTACACATTTCTGGATCTATTCAGGCTGAAGAATATTTTAAAATAAAAAAGAGCCTTAGCAAACATCCTCCAACCATAATATAACTCTTGAAGCACCATAATACTGTATTTTACTGATTTTGATTTGATAAACTGATATATCCTGACCGAGGTCTGATTAATACAAGTTAGAGACAGATCAGATTTTCATTGCATTGCTTATCTTTACATTTCTGGGTAAAAACGTATGATTTTAGTCATCCAGACCATAATTTATGAAAACACAATCTGGCTATTTAATTGGGTTTAAAATCATATTTCCTAAAAAATCATATTTCCTATGTTGTACCTTTTGCCAGAGAATTCCTTAGTTTATGCATTTTTTGTAGTTTTAATATTTTTAAATTTACTTTTAAAGAATGAATAAGTATGTTTGTGTAAACTACATTGTAGATTGCTATGATTTCCATGCAGTCTTTAAATTAGCCTTGGTGTTCAGTTCTGGTCTCATGAGAATGATGTAACTTTTGGGAATGAGCATACAACCCAGAAGTCCGGTGTGGCAGGCGTGCACCCAGAGATGGACGCAGTTCAACCATTTTGGCTTCAACCTTCATCTTGGCAAAGGGTCAACCATCCTGACAAACATATTTCCCCCTCATTCTCCCCCCTTCCTCTCTGTTTGTACACATTGACATATGGACTGTGTGTTAGGAGTGTCACAGGCCCCGGCCAGGGCACAGCAGGGAGCCCAGAGCTATAAAACCTTTTTGAGCTGAAGTGCCTGGTTGTCTAAGAGAGCTGTGCAATTTAGCACCTTGTAAAAGATAACGCAAGCCTTCCCAGGAGTTCAAAGACATTCCAGAGAAGCACGAACCAACACTGAGATCTTAAATATAAATCTTCCAAATAGTGAAAAAGAAAAAGTACAAAAAGAATTCCCTTTTATATGGAAGGATAGAGAAATAAAATATCTAGGGATTAAACTCACTGCTACATATACGAAGTTGTATAAATCAAATTATATTTCACTTTTAAACGAGATTAAGGAGGAACTAAACAAATTGGGTGGAGGTAACCCGTCATGGATAGGGCGCATAAACCTGATAAAAATGGTAATTGTACCTAAAATCCTATATAAATTCCAGATGATCCCAGTTGAACTTCCGGAGGTCTTTTTCAAGGTAATTAAAAAGATGTTAACAAGATATATATGGAAAAATAAAAAACCCAGAATATTTTATGAGTTGATGAGTAGAAATAAAGAGAGGGGAGGATTGGGAGTGCCAGATTTTAAGAGGTATTATAGAGCAGTGGTTTTAGCAAGAATTTATGACTGGACACACAATCCAGAGGGGAAAAGATGGGTTAAGATTGAAAATGAATTAAGCGGAGTTAACTTGAGTAAAGTCATATGGGCACCAGCACAATATAGAGGATTAAAAGATACCACGAGTGTTTATACATTAAATGTTTTAAAGGTTTGGGATAAATTGCACAAGTTTATGAAATGGGATTTTAATTCACAATTAATGTCACTGAGGAACACGGAGTATTTCCCTCCAGGTAGGGAGGAGTGCACAGCAAAATGGTTTAAAAAGGAGGATATTCAACTGAGGGATATTATGGAAGGGCAGAAATTGAGAACACTTAAGGATTTGAAAAAGGACAAAAGGGAGCTTTTCAGTAAGATAGACAAGTGGAGATATTATCAATTGAAACACTTTGTTGGGAGTCTTCCGAAACCGTTGAGATTGAGAAAGGACTGGAATTTGTTTGAGAGGTTGTTGGAATCACGTGGAGATGGGAAACGGGGCACGGCAAAAGTTTATAAGATTCTCACTGAGTTAGACACACACACAAAACCAATGTATATAGGAAAATGGGAAAGGGAATTGGGAATAGAGATAGATGAAGAAAAACAGAGGAAAATATATAGATTAATACATGAGAATGTAAGTATAAGAGAGGTAGAGGTAAACTATAAGTGTTTAACAAGATGGCACATTGCACCGAATGTTGAATATAAGATGTGTGGGGAGAATACACCAGGGTGTTGGCGTGGGTGTGGAGGGATAGGTAAGTTATATCACATATGGTGGGAGTGCCCAAAGATAGAAGGTTTTTGGAAGACAGTGGTTCATTCAATTGGGATAATTTCGGGGATAAAGATAGGATTGGATCCAGAGTTGTGTCTGTTGCATAGTACAGAGCTATCAGTGAACAAATACAAGGATTCGGGTATTTGGTACTGTCTGAATGCGGCAAAGGGTCTGATACATACGTTTTGGCATAGTTCTGAGGTGCCGAGAGAAGAGGATTGGGTGGAGAGAGTGATTCAGATAAGTAGGATAGAGAAACTGTATTATATGCAAGAAGACAAGATGGGGTTATATTACAGGAGATGGGGAAAGTGGGAATCTTTTGCGCCTAAGGTGAAATATATGAAGGAATAGAATAGGATATGAGAAAGTACCCCCTTACATAGGAGAAGATGTAATGGAGAAATGCAGAGTGGGTGGGTTTTGGATTGGAGGGGGGGTGGGGTTTTTCGGGTGGGTGGGGATAGGTGTATGGGGGGGGAGGGAATGGAAACAAAGATAGAAAGGGATATAATTCGATGATTTTGTATGTTATAAGAGAGTTATGATGGAAAATGTATTTTATATGGAAAATGAATAAATATTTAAATTAAAAAAAAAAAAAACTGGGGCGGGAAGAAAAAGTTCACCAGTTCACCAGTGTTTGGGTGAAATGGCTGGTGGAACCCCCCACTGCTACTGGGGGATCGTCAGAGGGGGTGTCACCAAGTGTTACCACACAGGGTGACACCAACCCTAGGGACGCCCCAGGTGATGGCTCCTGAAGAAGTGGATGAAAGTCCATGAAACGCGTTGAGCCCAAGCCGATAAGAATGAGCCTAAAGTTTACAAGGAATTTGGATCCCATGGGAAGAGATTTGCTGTTCCTTGATATTACAAACTTTTTATTTTCTACACGCTTTAGTATTGTTGGTGTGAAATAGAATGTTGTTTTATACATTGGATTTTTTTTTTTTTATTATAAATATTTATTAAATTTTTCCAATTCATATACAAAACATTTCAACATTTCTATTAAAATAATTATCCCAAATGTTTTCTCTTCTTACATAAATTATCCCTGTATATGACTTTCTTTCCTTGCCCTCCCCCCCCCCTCCACCCCCCCATCTCCTCCAACCCCTCCCACGCTCAACATTCTTTTTACTCTCGTTAACTCCATATTATTCTGTTGTTTCTAAATCTCAGTTCTAAGCCAGCTTCCAGGAATATTATCTCTTCATATATTTCACCTTTTCTCTGTATTCTTCCCAGCCTTTCCATTTTTTATTATATAACTCCAGCTTGTCCTCGTGCGTGTAATACAATCTTTCTGTCCCTGAGATCTGATTTACTCTAGCTATCCAATCCTCCTCAGTTGGCACCTCTCTTTTCTTCCAGAACCTGGGTATCAGACTCTTCGCTGCGGTCAAGTAATGCCATATCCCCGAACTCTTATATGTTTTCACTGAGAGTTCTGAGATATGGAGGAGACATACTTCTGGATCTAATCCTATATTGATTTTTGTGATTTTCCCTATCAAATAAACTATCCTCCGCCAAAACACCTGTATTTCTGAACACTCCCACCACACATGATACCACGTGCCCACCTCTCCACAACCTCTCCAACACATCTGTGAGATTTCTGTATTCATCTTGTGCTCCAGATAGGGGGTAATGTGCCATCTATTCAAACACTTATAGTTTATTTCCACTTCTCTCATACTAATATTTTCGTGAATTAATGTGAACATCTTCTTCTTCTCCTCCTCCTCTATTTTTCTTCCCATATCTCTTTCCCATTTCTCTATGTGCATTAATTTTGTGTCTATATCAAGTTCCATTAATATCTTGTGTATTTTTGCCATTCCGTGTCTACCATTTCCCCGTGACTCAAAGATTCTCTCAAATGGATTCCAGTTTTTTCTAGTTCTTATTGGTTTTGGAAGGCTTTCAAAGAAATTCTTCAGTTGGTAATATCTTAGTCTATCCATCTTATTAAAGACTTCACCCTTTCTTTCCTCCATATCCTTATATGACCCCATTTCCTCTCCTACCATTATATCTCTCAATTGCACCTCCTGTTTTATTATCCATTTCCCTGTTATACTATCTTTTTCCGGGATGAAATATTTTGTGTTCCTAAGTGGCATTAGTTGTGAATTAAAAACCCACCCCTTTTGTCTGTATAATAAATCCCATTCTTTTAAAACATTAAGAGTGTACGTGCTTGTGCTCTCCTCTAATTCTCTATATTGTGCAGGGACCCAGATACTATTACTCAAACTTTTTCCACTCAGTGCTTTCTCAATTTTAACCCAAGTTTTCTCCGGATTATGAATCCAGTCGAAGATTCTTGCAATAATCCCTGTTTTGTAATATCTCCTAAAATCTGGTACCCCCAATCCTCCTCTTTCTTTGCTTCTGGTCAGCGTTTCATAACCTATTCTAGGCTTTTTATTCCTCCATATGCATTTTATTATCATTTTCCTCAGTTCTTTAAAATATGCCTCTGGGAGTTTGATTGGGATCATTTGAAATTTATATAATACTTTGGGGACTATTACCATCTTTAGCAAGTTTATGCGACCTATCCACGATGGATTTCCATTTCCCACTCTTCTCAACTCCTCCTTGATTTCATTTAATAGCGTTATATAATTGGCTTTATAAAGGTTCTTATTTGAGGCTGATAGTTTTATTCCTAGATATTTTAATTCTTTATCTCTCCAAAGGAAAGGGAATTCCTCTTGTAGTTTTTCTTTTTCACTGTTTTTGAGATTTATGTTTAGGATTTCGGTCTTTTTCGGGTTAATTTTTAGGTTTGACAGGTCTACGTACTCCCTCAATGCTTTCATTAAATTTGGAAGGGATGTTCTAGGGTTTCCTACATAAAACATCAGATCGTCCGCATAAGCCACTACCTTGTGTTCTCTATCTTTATTCCTTTTATGTCTATATTCCTCCTAATCATGGACAGCAAGGGCTCCAGTGATAACACATATAACAATGGAGACAATGGACATCCCTGTCTTGTACCATTTTACATCTTAAAGTACTCTGATCTTCCTCCATTTACCATTATGGTAGCGGTAGGCCCTCTGTATAACTCTCCAATCCACCCTCGCATTCTATCTCCCATTCCTAATGCTTCCAGAGTATCCATCATAAAACCCAAACTCACTCTGTCGAATGCCTTCTCAGCGTCTATCGACATCAGTATCATTGGGGTTTTCCCTTTTTTGCCCTCCTGTATAAGCAACAATGATCTCAAAGCATTATCTCTACCCTCTCTTCCCGAGACAAACCCCACCTGATCTCCATGTATCCACTCAGGCATCAGCTCTTTCAGTCTATTTGCCAGAACCTTTGCATATATTTTAGTATCTACATTCAGCAGCGCTATTGGGCGGTAACTCGCACATTGTGAGGGGTCTTTATCCTCCTTCTGTATCAATACTATATTCGCCTGTAAAGACTCTCCCCTCATCTCCATCCCATTCCCCAAGGCATTCATATAGGTCTTCATTTTAGGTATTAAAAGCTCTTTATATTTTTTATAGTATTTGGCCGTATATCCATCCGGACCTGGACTTTTCCCTCCCGCCATGCTTTCTAATGCTATTTTTATTTCCTCTGAAGTTATTTCTGCTTCTAAAGAGTTCAGTTGTGTTTCTCTAATTTTCGGTAGGCCTGCCTCCTCTAGATATTTCTTTCTTTCCCCTCTATTTACTGTTTCGATTTTCTTAAACGTATCCTGGGGTATAATATTATACAGCTCATTATAATATTCTTTAAATGTTCTAGCAATATCCTTGGTTGAATGTACAAATTCCCCCTTGGGATTTCTTATTTTCTCTATATATTTTCTATTTTTCTTTTTTCTTAAAGTTCTCATTTAATACTTTCCCGGCCTGTCTCCCCATCTATATCTTTCACTTGTTATTTTATTAAAGATTCTTCTTTTTTCCTCCTCCATTACATTCTCTAATTCTTCTTTCTTCTTTATTAACATCTGCATTGTCTCCTTAGATCTTTCCCTTTTATGCACCTGTTCAAGATCATATATTTCATTTAATAATCTATTTATCTTTTCTCTTCTTTCTTTTTTCTTTTTGCTCCCATTGCAATGAGTAGACCTCTGATATAAACTTTATGAGCTTCCCACACCGTTGCAACCGAGACACCCTCTGTTTCATTCTCTCCAAAAAACCATTCAATTTCCCTCTCAATTCTTTGACCAATCTCTTCCTCCATGAGAAGTGCCTCATTCAACCGCCATACATAACCTTCTCTCCTTTCTCTACCCCATCTCAACTTCATTGCAACTGGGGCGTGATCTGACAGGGTACTTCCTTCAATTTTTACTTCTACTACCAGCTCTATCATTCGATGTTCTACTAATATATAATCTAGTCTAGAATAAGTCTCATGAACGTGCGAAAAAAAAGTATAATCTCTCTCCTTCATATTCCTAATTTTCCAGATGTCTACCAGCTGACACTCATGCATCAATTTCTTTAACATTCTCAAAGATTTGCTTTCCTCCCTCCTCACAGAGGAAGTGGTGTCCATCCGCGGGTCCATACAGATATTTAGATCACCCGCTACTATCATGCATCCACTTTTAAAATCCATCAATCTCCTCAACACTTCTCTCATAAACCTCTCCGGCTTCTTATTTGGGCTGTATATGTTTGCTATTGTACACTCAATTCCCTGTAATTTACCTCTCAAAAACAAAAACCTTCCCTCCAGATCTGTTAATCTCTCCTCCAGCTCAAACCTTATATTCTTTGCGAATCCTATAGCAACTCCTTTTGCTCTTTTAGTTGGTGAATCCGCATAGAACCATGTTGGAAAATATCTAGTCCTCAGTCTAACCTTCGACTCCATCTCTAGATGTGTTTCCTGCAGGAATACCACTGAGGATTTTCTATGTTGGAGTTCTTTAAATAACCTGAATCTCTTTCCTGGACAACTTAACCCTTTTACATTATAGGTTATATATTGGATTTCTTCCATCTTACTCTTTTTCTACCGTCTCCTTCTTCCTCCTTTCCTTCTTCTTTCTTATTCCTATGGAGCGTTTTTATCCCTCTACCCTTTTCTCTCCCCTTTTCCCTCCCCCCCTCTCTCCATGCGCCCCTCAATCTACTCCCTCTCCCTCCCCTCCCTCCTCCCCCCTCCCCCCCCCCCCTCTTTTTAGGCCTTCACTTTGCCTAACCGTCATCTGTGGAGGCAGTATCCACCTTTGACTTAATCCTCAGGGCTTTACTCCTCCCATGGATGGCCTCCCCTCCCTCCAAATCCCCCCCTTGACCTCCTCTCTACTTGTACTTTCTGAGAAAGGAAAAGAAAGGAGCCAGGCTGAAGGGACAAGGGAGAAAAAAAAGGCAACGGGATGGGAGCAAGGATAGAGAGAAAAAAAAAAACTTCTCTCCTCTTCACTCACCCTCCCCCCCCTCCTCCCCCCCCCCTCCACCCGCCTCCACCCCTCCCCCCCTCCACCCACCTCCACCCCTCCCCTCTTTTTAATCTATTTCTCCCAGAATCTTCTTCCCAACCGTTTATTTCAATTTTCTGCATTTCAAGTCTATCACAAAAATTTCTCAAGTCCTCTGGGAACCTCAATTGGGCTGTTATTCCATTTTTCCATCCTATTAAACTCTCCGGAACTCCCCATCTATATTGCACCTTCTGTTTTTTCATCTGCTCCAGCAAAGGCCTCAAAGTTCTCCTCCTCCGGAGAGTCTCTAGTGACAAGTCCGCATATATTTGAATATCCATTTCTCCATACTTTATAGCTGATTTTCCCTTAGTTTTCCTCCAGAGTCTTTCCCTTTGCTGTACTTCATAGAATTTTACAAGTATGTCTCTCGGCCTGTCCTTCTCATAATTTCCCTGGAGTTTCCCATTTCTAGAGATTCTTTCTATATTAGTCCTTTCCATTTCAGAATTTTCCATTATATAGTTCAGAATTTTGCAGACCATCTCTTCCAATATTTCTCCTTTTAAACTTTCCGGTATCCCTCTTATCCTTATGTTTCTCCTTCTTTCTCTATTCTCTTGGATTTCCGCCTTGTACTGCAATTTTTCCTGAGTTTTTTCCATATTAATTATCCTCTTCTCTAATTCGGAAATAATCTGGTTCTGATTTTCAACTTTCTGCTCCGTTTCTTCCACCCTTAACAACAGCTGCCCCAGGTCATTCCGAATATTTACCATTTCTTGCTTTATTGTTCTCTCCAGATCTTTAAACATTTCTGTCATCTCTTTTTTATTTGGGATTTGTAGGTCTTTTTCTGTCTCTGATATTTGCTGATTACTGATATCCAATTCCAGTGATTGTTTAGGACTATTTTGCATACTTAAATCAGACTCTCTATCATTTCTGCTCTGGGGCCTTTCTGGGGTCACATTTCCCTGGGATGTATACTTTTTAATTGTCCCAATTTGGGTCCCCTTAGGCCCAATTCCTTTTGTACTTTTATTTTTCATTTCTTCTGTAACTTTTATTTTCTTCTCATAGACTTATACTTTACAGAAACAGGGATACTGATAAGATATAGAGGTAGAATTCCCAGCTCTGTCTTCCCACCTTTCTGTACGCCTTTTGGCTACACCTTGCGCTCTTCTCCTTATTTTTATTATTATTCTCTGGGGGTCCCCCCCTTTTCTCTTTCTCCCAGCTCTATACAGTTTTTTTTTTTAATATTCGGGGCCACCGCCAGACTCACTCACCCTTCCTGCGCTTCTTGTGAGACAGCTTCAGGCTCCACTCTCCATCTCTCTCGATAGATCAGCTCTCTTCCTTTCAGGGGGACCCTCCAGGACTTTTCTCCACACTCTTCTACTTTGTTGGATTGTTGGGCAGGCTCACCATTGATCCCCTGCCAAGGCTCCAGGGATAGCAGGTCGTCCAACAGAACGGGGATCTCTCCTGCTCTCTGTCAGCCTCCGGCCGGGCGGCCGGCTACCTTGCCTCCCAGGGATGCACCGCGGCCGG
The DNA here is from genome assembly GCF_062004578.1 of Staurois parvus. Classification (NCBI taxonomy): domain Eukaryota; kingdom Metazoa; phylum Chordata; class Amphibia; order Anura; family Ranidae; genus Staurois; species Staurois parvus. The sequence goes on from NW_028318839.1 coordinate 48,740, forward strand.
TCACGTGTCCTAGCCGCGCCTCCCTGTTTCCCAGCAACCAGGCTCAGCGTCCAGGCTCAGCGTTCCCGCCTCTCTCCGCCGGTCTCCCTCACCGCGGGTAGCCACAGGAGCCAGTAAGTCCCCGGTCAAGGAAGGTCTCTGCCTTCTAGTGCTCCATCTCCATGGGGGGAATGTTGAGGTCCAAGGGGGGGTAGGTCGGAGGGGCCTCGTGCGGGAGCTCCTACCACGAGCTCTCCGCCGCCGCCATAGTTAGGCTCCGCCCCTTGCGTCAGGGGATCTATCTTATACATTGGATTTTGATACAAAATAAATCATGTTTTTATGTCTAGAAAAAAAAAAAAAAAAGATAGGTCACACTCCCTGACTGGAATACACAGGAGAGTAGAAAAGTAGATCTCTTGAACCATTCAGTGTATAATTTCATATTTCATATCTAATCATTCCTCAGATGCGTCTGCATAATAATCCACCTGAGGATGGAATGTCACTTGTGCATAGGGAAAGGTATGAGCCAAAATATGAACTAGAAGAGATTTTGGCTCTAGTTTAGGTCTACACCCAGACGATCCCTCCCTAAACGGGGTATTGGTCCTTGACTTCAGAGACACCCCCTGCTGGGGAACTACAAAATGAGTTGTCAGGCCTAAGAAAGGGAAGTTGAAGAATTTTCCCGTTTAACATCAGAACCAACTTGGGAGACATGCCCTTTCACTCTGAAACTTGATCTGCTTTCTTTCTCTCCACAAATGGGGAAATATTTCTAGCTGATCTTCCAAGTGGTCAGTTGGTATGGCAGAAAATGGACCTTGCGCTGGAGGGGGTCTGTGGAGTCAATGTCATGTGTGGCCTTAATTGTACAGAGGTAGCAGCATGCTTGCTGCACAGCCTTGCGTTGGTGGTATAGTGGTGAGCATAGCTGCCTTCCAAGCAGTTGACCCGGGTTTGATTCCCGGCCAACGCAATCTTCTTTTTTGCACCCTTGACAAAATACCAGAGGGCTCCAGGTCCTTAAAGAAAGCTCCTAAGATGTCTTGCCTTAGTGACAACTGTGCAAATATTCTTCGGCATCCCAACAGGCTCCGGCCTCATGCTTTAACTCAGGGTACAGCATTATCCAGGGACAAGGTTCAGGCATTTCAACCACTGATTTCCAAAGAATCAACTCTGTCACACACAGCATTGCTAAGTATCTGGCTACCATTCTAACATCCTCAACTGGCAAGATAATGCACCATTTTTAAGAATGCTAAAGAATTTATCAACAAGGAATGTAGACTGAAGTTGGAGCCAGAAGAAACAATCAGTCAGTCTTTGACAAGTTCTTTATTAAGAGAAGAAAACTAAAAGAATGTCCCCTGCAGTAGATCCAACATCAATCACTATGCCGGCGCCACCCCCGCTGCCTCGGCCACCTTGAGAGGACTAAAAAATGTTTCTGCTCCCAATGCTGACTATCAGCTGTCTGTCTGCCCCACTGTCTTGACAGTTCTTAAATATGTAATGGTTCAGGAGGGGGGGTGCTCGCTCCCCCCCCTTTCCTGACCTGCCGGGCTGCATGCTCAGATAAGGATCTGGTATGGATTTTGGGGGGGACCTCACACCATTTTTTTTTTAATTTTGGCATGGGGGTTCCCCTCCATATCCTGTGCCAAAGCACCCCTTCATGTTGAGGGCATTTGGCTTGGTATGGTTGAGGGAAGCGCTCGCTTGCCCCACCTATTCCTGACCTGCCAGGCAGCATGCTCGGATAAGCATCTGATATGGATTTTGGGGGGACCCCCACGCCATTTTTTTTAAAATTTTGGCATGGGAGTTCCCCTCAAAATCCACATCAGATCCGAAGGGATTGGTATGGATGGGAGGGGGGCCCCACGCCATTTTTTTTAAAAATTTAATTGTTGACCTTTATATTTAGATTCAGCTGTCAAAATATATATTATCTAGATCTAAATATGTAAAACCATTACAGAAAATCATTATAAAGGATAAGAAACAAAAATAGAATCAATAGAACTAAGGAAATCAAATTAGTATGCATTAAGATATGCCTAGCTACAAATAGTGCTGTTTGTGAAACTCAGTTGACGGTCGCGATTGCCGTCTTTCAGAGGACTCCACACAGAGATTTACTATTAAACAGCGTCTAAAAGAAAAGTGCCCGCGGTAGACGGCTAAATTGTGTTCTGCACATGCGCATTTCTATCTGTGCATAGACGTTGGAAAAGCGTCTAGTTCTTGACTGTCATGAATTCCATGAAAAAAACAATTTTTTACCCACTGCAGAATTTTTTTGAAAAGTAATATATTCTTTAAAGTGAAGTCCAGATATTTGGGAAAGCAAATTTCAATGTGAACATGTTTCTATAGTGATTTTTCATTCTTTTAGATGTGCTTCTAGGACGTGTGTTTTTTTAGTTAGATTCTTTATTGTGGCCATTAGTAAATTCGCTTTTGCGTCTATTTGTTAGACGTTTTCTTAGGTAAATGTCTTTGCCGTCTAAAAGTAGATGGATTCTAATGAAAAGTAGACTTTGGCCTACGGAAATGCACCTTAATGGGCGTTAATGTCAAGTGTGAGCAATGAGATGGGGCAATATACTTCAGGTATAAGAGGGTCTTTGTCAAGCTTTAAAAGGACCATGATAATGTGATGCCCTCTGGGTTAGTTAGGTTTTTTTTTTGTTAGATAGAGTAGCAGCCCGGGGATGAGTCAGGCTGGGAGTGAGGTCACCTCAGAACAGACTGGGAGGCTCCAACAGGTCAGGGCTTCTGGAGCCTTCTCACCTTTCCAGAAATATGAAAGCTTTCTGGAGCAGGGGAGAGGAGGGGAGGAGGCCCAGAGTTGCATATTTGAAGGACTTTGTCCTCCTGGCAACCCTCAAATGTGGCAGAGCTTGGGAGGGGGCCCCATGGAGGGGAGCCTACCTACAGGCAGGTCACAGGGAAGGAGGATCTCCACTACCTCAACATCTCCTGGGTAGGACAGCCTGTGTAGCAGGAAAGGAACCAGCCCAGCTTAAGGCCTGAAGGCAGCCATCAACCCACTAAGCTAACAGGAGAGGACAGTGTGAGTACTCCTTCACCCCCTGGGCCAGATAAGGTGAGAGAGCAGTCAGGTGTAATACCCAACTAGCTTCTCATCTGGAACTGTTAAATCAGCAGCTCTTGGGCCCTCATGCTCAGAGATGCCCTCAGGCTACCAGGTGAAGAGAAGGAATCATCCAGGAACTGAGGAGGTAGACCTTTAGTGCTCTCCTAGAAGAGACTGTTACTAATCCGAGTCTTTCTACATAGTTTCTAAGGAGTTGTTCACAAGTTCTACAGTTCCTATCCAAGTTTAACCCCTTAATAAAAACACAAAACCAAGCTCAAGGACAGTTTACTAATTCTGTTGGATTTAGGTCAGGCAAGCGTGGGCACCATTCAATGATTCAATGATATTGATTCCTTCATCCTTCAGAAACTGCCTGTATAGCCTCACCATGTGAGGCCGGGCATTGCTGTGCACCAGGAGGTCTGACAATGGGTCCAAGGATTTCATCCTGATACCTAATGGCAGTCAAGGTGCCATTGTCTAGCCTGTATAGGTCTGTGCGTCCCTCCATGGATATGCCTCCCCAGATCATCACTGACCCACCACCAAAATGGTCAGGTCAGGGGTCTGGCAATGCTCATCCTGTTCCTTCTTCCACAAAGGAGCATAAACCGGTCCTGCTGATGGGTTAAGGACCTTCTACAGCCCTGTCCAGCTCTCCTAGAGAAACTGCCTGTCTCCTGGAATCTCCTCCATGCTCTTGAGACTGTGCTGGGAGACATAGCAAACCTTCTGGCAACGGCACATATTGATTTGCTATCCTGGAGAATTGGACTGCCTGCGCAACCTCTGTAGAGTCCAGGTATCACCTCCTGCTATGAGTAGTGATCCTAGCCAAATGCATAACTAGTGAAAAATAGTCAGAAAGATGAATAGGGAAAAAAAATGTCAGTGGCCTCCACCTGTAAAACCATTCCTGTTTTGGGGGTCGTCTCATTGTTGCCCATCTAGTGCACCTGTTGTTCATTTCATTAACACTAAAGCAGCTGAAAATGATTAACAACCCCCTCTGCTACTTACCTGACCTGATCAATGTACCAGGAGTTTACTTGACTTGATGCTATACTCTGATTACAAAGTGTTCCTTTAATTTTTTTGAACAGTGTATTTTTAACCATGAGCTTTCATGAAAATAACACACGGTGATACTGATATGAAAGGACCTTGTTTGGGCACTTTATATTAAGGGATAACAATGCTCTGTTCCTGTCTCCTATAATCTTTTACTGATAAATCACTCTGTCACATGTTCTCCCAAAGGAAATATATAAGCTTTTGTGCTTATACACAATTTCTGGGCATATTTCACCGTTTTAGTCATTGGCATGCTCTATAGAGAGGCTTTGAAAAAAAACAATTACAGGCAGCAGCAATTACAAAATATTTATTTATTATATTCACATTAGTTTGACTCGTCTGCCCTAAGAAAATACACATGCACCCTGTTATCACTGCAGTGCATATGAACAGGGACAGCTCATAAAGTGGTTGTGAAAAAACAGTTGCAGCCAGCAGCATTTTGGAAATATTCCCTGTGAAAAAAGGCACCTGCAGCTTGTTATCCCTATAGTGCATGTGAGCAGGCTCTAAAGAGGATGTGGGACACCAGTGGCATTAAGATATAACCCCCCTTACAAATTTTCCAAAATAAAAACACTTTCTACCTACTATTCAGTAAGAGTTTACTACTTTAAGAGATCGGCCAATGCCTACAAACCCTACACTAATCTTCCTCTATGCACTTTATCAGCAACACATCTAATGCTTTCCCTATAACAGCTATAGAACATTGTTAATGTGGCTCTTTTATAGGGAGAGGCTTATCCAAAAGCCCCCTTTATGGTCCTTCTAAGCCAGCTGACTTTAATTTAAAAGCCAGAAGTGCATTATGGGTTGACTACTATGGAGGTGACATGTCACATTAGTTTGACTCGTCTGCCAACAGGAAAGGATTCACCACTGAACCGATGGTAGACAGGAACCTCATCCCTATATAGAGCCTCTGGAGATCCTTTGATTTACTCAATATTCGTGTTCAGGATTAACAGGCTTGATATTCTAGTGTCTGCCTGCATTCTGATAGAATTGACAGAAGATGAGACAGACAGTGGATGAAAATGGAGTAGAAAAGGAAGCAGAAGATGGAGTGTTTTGACAACTTTGCTACCTCACTTATTCCCTTGGATCTATCTAAGATTATAAATGTAATAAGTAATTAACACCTTTTGTCCACATCAGAATCAGGCCTTGTTGCCTCTCTCTCAGATATAGATTATAACCAATGTGGGTGGCACAGTGGCCAAATGGTTAGCAGTTCCGCCTGGCAGTACTAGGGTCGTTGGTTAGAATCCCAGCCACGACACTTCCTGCCTAGAGTTTGCATGTTCTCCTTGTGCCTGCGTGGGTTTCCTCCAGGTACTCCGGTTTCCTCCCACACTCCAAAGACATACTGATAGGTTAATTGGTTCCTGTCTAAATTGGCCCTAGTATGTGTATGTATGAATGTGAGTTAGGGACCTTAGATTGTACGCCCCTTGAGGGTTAGGGACTGATGTGAATGTACTATATATATGTAAAGCGCTGCGCAAATCGACGGTGCTATATAAGTACCATAAATAAATAAATAACCACTGTGCTGAATAAAATGAATAAAAAGAAAATAAAAATCTAATTTATTTACAGCAAAGAAATGTAGTAATCAAATCAAATATACTGAAATACAAAAGATATGATACTACACAAAACATTGATGTTACAGTATAACATACAGTATATTACCAGTATAGAGAGATGACTATAGGAAAGTTACAGGAAAGAAACATAGAACAATGGTGGTACATTACGAGGACATCCTGATATCCTGACGCCTGTGCTCTGAAAGACAGAAAGAGAGCAATGGCTTACTTTTATACCCCCTTCCCCTCCATTCCATGTAATCACGTCCTTTATGAAGTTCCAGTATTTTGCCATTTCTATTCAAAGGGGGGCTCTGTGACTTGTGAAAGATATTGGCCAACTGTAGCTCATCAGATGAAATTTATGATAGGCCAATGTCCAGCCGAGCATACCTCCTTTGAAGCCAGTTCCCCCAGGAAGATCTATGACAATAATCCCTAGGAGGTGTTAGAAATGACGACTCCACCTCCTTATGGGAGAAAACCTGGAAATCCAGTTGAGCCCAACGGATTGGGACCGCATATGGTCTGCTACCAAATCCTCCTCACAGAACGTGGTGGCTTTGGAAACTAATTACAAAGTTTTGACTAAGTGGTACCTAGCCCCAGCGAGCATTGCTAAATATACCCTCAACTACTCTTCTGAATGTGTTTGGGGTTGCGTAACAATAGGGACTTACTTTCATGTCTGGTGGTCCTGCCCGATTGCCTAAACCTTTTGGGCCAAAGTTTTCCTTATGTTGTTCCCAGCTTTTTGCAAAATCATTACCTCCAGACCCAACTGTGGTGCTTTTAAATTTGCGCTCTATTTCCATATCCCATTGTCAGGGATCCTGTAGCTGTGCAGCGGTGCGATGGCGACAGATCCCCTCAAGTAGCGGCGGAGTGAGTGCACAGGTGCGGTAGCATGGGAAGCTCGCGCATGCACAGTAAGCGCCCACGTCACAGCCGGCGGGCTATTTAAACCTGCTGCAATGAAGAATCACTGCCTTCTAGTCTAAATACGTTCCTGTGCTCAAATTCCTGATTCTGATCCTGATACCTGCTCTTCTGTATACTAGCCAAAGAAAGAACTCCGCCTGCACCGACCCCGGCTATTCCTGACCATTCTCCTGCCTGCTCCTCTTGTACTTATCTGCCAGCTTGTTACCGACCCGGCCTTCCTGCTTCCACTAGTGGTCTTCTCAGCTGGGTGTACCGGGGGCCGCAACCTGGTCCCAGCCTGCTCCAAGTCCATCTTCACCATCAGGGGCTCTGGTGAACAAGCAGACTGGGGCTTAGACCCCGCGCCCTGGGAAACCCTACCCGTGGGTCTAGAGAGCTACCCGCTATAGCCGTGACAGTACTAGAAGGCCATGTCGAAGTCTGAGAGAGGGGCCTCTCCTCTGGAAGAAATTTGCCAGCACATTGTGGCATTAACACAAGCCTTCAAAGGTCTGCAAGAGGGATACAACCGTCTGGAGGATCGTTTTCAGGCCCTATCCCCACCGGCATCCGCCGCTAGCATCTTGGCTCCGGCCCCTCCAGCTGCCGCTCTGGGAACCCACTGTGATGATGCTGCCTTCTGAGCCTTGGGTGCCCAAGCCCGAGAGATTTTCTGGCGATCGTTGCAAATTCAGAGCCTTCAAAAACGCATGCGAGTTGTATTTTGTGTTGCAACCTCGCACCTTCTCTCTCGAAGCAACCAAAGTGGGATTTGTAATCTCCCTTCTCCAGAGTGAACCACAGGCATGGGCGGACAGAAAAATGCAAGTTCGAACGCCAAAGCATTCAGTTTCTGGGATTAATTATATCCACGGAAGGTTTAAGATGGATCCTCAGAAAGTTTTGCTATACTGGAATGGCCTGCACCAGCCGATAAGAAAGGAATTCAGCGCTTCATAGGCTTTTCCAATTTTTATAGAAGGTTTATCAGAGGATTCTCGGCCATCATTACTCCGATCACACAACTGACCAAGCAGGGAGTCCGATTTCATTGGCCTCCAGGAGCTCAAGATGCCTTCGAAACTTTAAAAAAGCTCTTTACTTCAGCACCCATACTGAGCCATCCGAACCCAGTACTACCCTTTGTGGTAGAAGTAGATGCTTCAGAAAGTGCTATTGGGGCCATCCTCTCACAGCGACAGGGTCTAAAACTTCTGCTTCACCCTGTTGCTTTCTTTTCCAGGAAATTAGCTCCGGCAGAAAGGAATTATGATGTAGGGGATCGGGAATTACTGGCCATCAAATCCGCCTTGGAAGAATGGAGATATCTGCAGCACATCCCATCCTAATTTACACGGATCATAAGAATCTGGAGTACCTAAAGATGGCAAGACGTCTAAAACCTCGACAGGCCAGGTGGGCGCTTTTCTTCTTTCAATTCAGCTTCCATATCACCTACAGGCCAGGCTCCAAAAATGTCAAACCAGATGCCCTGTCCAGAATGTTTGATGATCCAAAAGATCCTCCTAGCCCAGATACAGTACCCTCTGCAGGTAATTTCTGCCTCTTACAACCTGATCTTCTTTCACATATTCAGCAGGCATCTTCTGGGGCTCCTTCTCCTCCAAGAGTAACCCTGTCCTCCAGAGAAGGATTACTGTGGTCAGGAGACCGAATTTTTGCACCCGAAGTCACCCGACTGACAATTATGAAGCTCTGTCATGACCATCCGCTGGCAGGGCACTTCGGGGTCCACAAGACCTTGGACTTAGTACAACATCTGTTTTGGTGGCCTGAATGGGAGAAGGATTGTAAGGTCTACGTGAGCTCCTGTCCCACATGCTTCCAGAGTAAGGGCAGTCATAGCCAGGCCTGGGGATTATTGAGGCCTCTACCAGTTTCTGACCATCCCTGGAAGATGATATCAATGGATTTCATCGTGGAACTACCCCCATCTGAAGGACATTCTGCCATCTGTGTTATTGTAGACCGATTCTCCAAGATGGCCCACTTCATTGCCCTGAAAGGAGTACTATTCGCAGCGGAAACAGCCGAAGTCTTCATTAAAGAAGTGGTGAGGCTCCATGGTGTTCCAGGAAACATTGTTTCAGATTGAGGGGTGCAGTTCACCTCAAAGTTCTGGAGAGCCCTTTGTGAAAAATTGAGAGTCGGACTCTCGCTCTCTTCTCTCTATCACCCCCAGATGAACGGCCAGACGGAGAGAACCAATCAAACCTTGGAGCAATATATTCAATGTTTTACATCCTTCTCTCAGGATGACTGGGTATCTCTTTTACCCTTGGCAGAATTTGCTTACAATAACTCAAGACACTCGGCCACAAGACAATCTTCCTTCTTTGCGAACTGTGGATATCACCCTGCATCTATTTCCAATTCAATACTAGAATCAGCAATTCCAGCAGTCCAGGATATCTCTGAATTCCTACAGCGAAATAATAAGATTCTACAGGAAACAATCCTAAAGGCTCAGCTGGACACCAAGAAGTTTTTTGATAGAAAGAGGAAAGGAGAACTGATCCTGGAACCGGGACAAGAGGTATGGCTGTCAACAACCAACCTAAGATTAACTTGGCCCTTGAAGGAGCTAGGCCCAAAATTCATAGGGGCCTTTTCCCGTAAAAAGGAGAATCAACGATGTAGCATATGAACTCATATTACCAGATTCCCTGAAGATTCATCCCGTATTTCATGTATCGCTACTCAAGACTGCACCCTCTAACCCCTTTCCGGGTATCGGGGTCACCTGAACCAGTAATCGTCGACGGCAAAGAGGAATACAAAATTGAGACCATTATTAACTGCAGGAAGAGGAGAAACCAACTTCAATACTTGATTAAAAGGAAAGGGTATGGCCCCGAGGATAATTCTTGGGAGCCGGAAGCTAACATCCATGCCAAAGAATTGATCAAAGCATTTAAACTCAGGCATCCAGAAAAGATGGCCCAGTTGGGCATCCAGAGGCTTTCCTTAGGGAGGGGGCACTGTCAGGGATCCGTCACCGTGCAGCGGTGCGACGGCGACGGATCCCCTAGAGTAGCAGCGGAGCGAGTGCGTAGGCACGGGAGCGTGCAGCTGCGCATGCGCAGTAGCGCGGGAAGCTCGCGCATGCACAATAAGCGCTCATGTCATGGGCGGCGGGCTATTTAAACCTGCTGCAATGAAGAATCACTGCCTTCTGGTCTAAATACGTTCCTGTGCTCAAATTCCTGATTCTGATCCTGATACCTGCTCTTCTGTATACTCACCTAAGAAAGAACTCTGCCTGCACCGACCCCGGCTATTCATGACCATTCTCCTGCCTGCTCCACTTGTACTTATCTGCCCGCTTGTTACCGACCCGGCCTGCCTGACTCTGCTATATGATTCTGTCTGCAACCGCACCTTACCTGCATCTTGCCTACCTACCGCTGCACTTACGGTTCCGCATCCAGACTACCGCCACACCTGCCTGCTGCTGCACCTACGTTCCTGCACCCACACCTGGCTTTGTCTGGATCTCCTGAGTTCCCAGCTACCTACTGGCAGCTACAAGATCCGCACGGCACTCCCGCCACTCCTGGCTCTGCACCCTTGCTCCCACCTTCAGGGACTCCGAGCGGGAGTTGTAAGAGGACGCATTCTCTCCATTTCAGGCTCCCCAATCCGGTTCGTAATAGTCACCCTGTATCCTGCTTCCGCTTGCAGTCTTCTCTACCTCAGCTGGGTGTACCGGGGGCCGCGACCTGGCCCCAGCCTGCTCCAAGTCCATCCCCACCATCAGTGGCTCTGGTGAACAAGCAGACTGGGGCTTAGACCCTGCACCCTGGGAAACCCTAGCTGTGGGTCTAGAGAGCTACCCGCTATAGCCGTGACACCCATTATTAAACTACTCCTACAAATCACCACCACAGCTAAACAGATCATGGCCAAATCGTGGAAGTCGCCGTCTCTGAGTATATTAGCAGTTCAAAACAAGGTCTCACAAGCAATGATCCACATCAAAATTGAGGATACCAATTTAGATTCGGTCCCTAAGTTTCTGTCAACCTGGACCCCATGGGTGGAATGTTTCCTCCCACCAAACTTCGATGACTCGCTGCTCCTTCCCTGATGTCCTCTAATCCCGCATCGTAATAATCCTAAAAACCGCATCTTGCATTGAACTGGTCCTGAGATTTTCTATTCTCTTCTGGAAGTCACACGCCCTTTCCCTCTCTCTCCCTCTCTCTCCATCAGTCTCCCCTAATCCTCCACCCTCTCTTTTTTCTTTCTTCTTTTTCTTCTTTCTGCTCACTTTTATCTCCCTCCTCATGCCTCATACGGAACCCCCAAATGGTTATTGGGAATAGTGCTCCTTCTCAGTTGCTCATTATGGTCCCATCTTCCCTTGTATCACCATGACCCTTTATGTTACCCTATGGTTCCTCGCAACAAGTTTTTTATGCAGTAATCCTCCTCTCCGTATATGTTAATGGATGTCCTATACCTGTTGTTTTTTTATGTTACTGAAATTAACCTCCTTAGCGGTGTTCCCAAGTGTAGCTCGGGGTAAAATTTGAGTACCAAGAGCGGCAACCCCGAGCTACACTCGGGCTTACCATGCGGCGTTGTTCTGTGGGTCCCTGCAGCACTTCCCTTGTCCTTCGCTCCCGCGATGTGTCCCCTGCAGCATCCCCGGCAATCTCCTCTGGCTGATGCCGGCATCCGCCTTCTGTGTTCCGGTCCCTGTGACGTCGGGGCGTACGGGTGCCGGAACCGGCAGCAAATTTGAAATTTTTCAAAAATGTCATTTTTGCTGTCATTGCTGTTTCAATGCATTTCACATACATTTTGTGCCTAGTGCTTTGTCCTGTGCCCTGCCTGCATTTTGACTGTTCTTTCTGCCTGGAAACTTAGAAAAGTCCATGGCATCCAAAAAGCGTCCCTTTACGTCAAAAGCGGTTTTAGACCGGCTAGAGAACAGCGATAGTAAATCAGAACCACTTGCAGAATTGAGTGATAATGATTCGTGGGGAAATTCGTCATCAGACACTGAAAACGATTTTGCGACTTTGCTCTGCGATGTGTGAATTTGTCTCTGTATTTCAAATTTCAGTGTTTTTGGTTTGATTATATTATTGAATTACATTTATTATTATTATATTATTATTTTTTAGGATTATTTGTTAAATTATAATTTATGATTTCGTGTTTCAAGTTTTATCATATCCGGGATGTTTAATAGACTCTTGTTCGGACAGATTTCAGTGAGTTATTCCTAAAAATTACAGGCCTATAATAAAAAACTACATATTTCCATGTAAAAAAATGGTACCGCTTTCAGCACAAAAAATCGGAAAGAATCATACTGCCAAGGAGGTTAATAAAAAAGTTTGAATGAGAAATGACAACTCCAGTGCTTATTCAGCCAGGTGGCCATACTGCCATAAACAGGAAAGCTTCAAAAAGGAAGGGGGGGAGGTGTTGAGGTTATGAAACAGATGGTAAAAAAGTTGCAGGAATTGAGACTTAGACCCCTATCAGAAGTTCACAATAATGTTAAAAATTATTGTGGTCCCAAAATATCTATCACAGGAGGAAAGAGAGAATAGAAGATGGAGTCAGCAGAAATGGTGGATGATAGGGTGAGCAGAGGATGGAGTGACAGATTATGTGGAAGTTGAAGATGACGAGGATGGAGAGTGATCACCCTGGAGTACAAAACAGGGCGTGCAGCAGACAAAGGGGTTATGGGGTGGGCAACCAGGACTTACAGATAAAAAAGAGGAAATTTTGTTTCTTACGTTCATATATTCATGTATTAGTTTGTGTCTTTCAATTTTAATTTGTGATGTTGAGTACCAAATGTATACTTTGATATGAAAATTAAACTGTTCAAATTCTTTTTCTATAAATCAACATTGAATATGTATATACAGTATGTTCCATGTATAGATTTATTTAATTAAATTGTATTTTTTTCTAAAGAGGGGCCATTGGCACTTAGAATGTGAGCACAAAAGTTTGAAAAATTTGGCCCATAATGGTTTCATTACCAATATCTGAATATGGTTTGCAGTATATCTTTTAATAACTCCATATAAAGTAAAGTTGGCATCACTGATCTTTTCTTGTCTCTCTCTTTAATAGAAAATAATTATCTTCCATGTTACTATCTTGTCAGGTGCATCTTCGCTCCCCGTATTCCCCTGTCGATCTCCCCATCTCTCTGTACATAGAACTTATCTATATAAAGAGAGCAGAACTTAGCAGGTATCTTCCAGAGCCGCAGATCCCCGGACACTCTGCCGGTAGAGCGCCTGTAAGTAGAATCATCTTCATCCTTCATGTAGGAGGGAGGGAGGGGGAGATACAGAATAGAGATACACACAGATCATCACTTCATGTCATTTCATCTGACATATTACACACCGAGTCACCTTCCTCTCCAGATAACACGGGAGGGGGACCTACACATCGGAGATCAGTAGAGCTAATCAGAGACATTCACATCTGAGATTAGTAGAGGGGAATACATGAGGCTGAGAATGAATTTTGTACAATGTACCATAGAATAAAGAGACCCTGTCACACACATAGAGTCCTCATCTGACATATTACATGCTGAATCACCTTCATCTTTGGATTGCACGGGGGGGGGGGGCATGGCACAGAGACATTCACAACTGAGATTAGTAGAGCTAATAAGAGACATTCACATCTGAGATTAGTAGAGGTTGAGGATGAATTTTGTACAATGTATCATAGAATAAAGAGACCCTGTCACACACATAGGTGTTTATTTACTAAAGCTGGAGAGTCCAAACTCAGACTCCCTTCTGCATAGAAAGCAATCAGCTTCTAACTTCAGCTTGTTCAATGAAGCTTTGGCAATGAAACCTGGAAGCTGATTGGTTTCTATGCAGAAGGGAGTCTGATTTTGGACTCTTCAGCTTTAGTAAATAAACCCCATAGAGTCTTCATCTGACATATTAGTCATCTTCATTCTTGGATGGAATGGTAGGGATATGACATAGAGACATTCACATCTGAGATTAGTAGAGGTGAATACACGAGGCTGAGGATGAATTTTGTACAATGTATCATAGAATAAAGAGACCCTGTCACACACATAGAGTCCTCATCTGACATATTACATGCTGAATCACCTTCATCCCTGGATAGCACGGGTGGGGGCATGGCACAGAGACATTCACATCTGAGATTAGTAGAGGTGAATATACGAGGCTGAGGATGAATTTTGTACAATGTACCATAGAATATAGAGACCCTGTCACACACTTAGGGTCTTCATCTGACATATTAGTCATCTTCATTTCTGGATAGCACGGGGGGATATGACATCGAGACATTCACATCTGAGATTAGTAGAGGTGAATACACGAGGCTGAGGATGAATATTGTACAATGTATCATAGTATAAAGAGACCCTGTCACACACGTAGAGTCCTCATCTGACACAATACACGCTGATTCGCCTTCATCCCTGGATAACACGGGGGGGGGGGGGCATGGCACAGAGACATTCACATCTGAGGTTAGTAGAGGTGAATACATGAGGCTGAGGATGAATATTGTACAATGTATCATAGAATAAAGAGACCGTGTCACACACGTAGAGTCCTCATCTGACATATTAGACCTTCATTCTTGGATGGAATGGTAGGGATATGGCACAGAGACATTCACATCTGAGATTAGTAGAAGTGAATATACGAGGCTGAGGATGAATATTGTACAATGTACCATAGAATAAAGAGACCCTGTCACACACTTAGAGTCTTCATCTGACATATTAGTCACCTTCATTTCTGGATAGCATGGGGGGATATGACATCGAGACATTCACATCTGAGATTAGTAGAAGTGAATACACCAGGCTGAGGATGAATATTGTACAATGTATCATAGAATAAAGAGACCCTGTCACACATGTAGAGTCTTCATCTGACATATTACCCGCTGAATCACCTTCATCCCTGGATAGCATGGGGAATGGCGGGACATGGCACAGAGACATTCACATCTGAGATTAGTAGAGCTAATCAGAGACATTTACATCTGAGATTAGTAGAGGTGAATACACCAGTTTGAGGATGAATTTTGTACAATGTACCATAGAGTAAATAGACCCTGTCACACACATAGAGTCCTCATCTGACATATTAGTCATCTTCATTCCTGGATAGCATGGGGGGATATGACATCGAGACATTCACATCTGAGATTAGTAGAGGTGAATATACGAAGCTGAGGATGAATATTGTACAATGTATCATAGAATAAAGAGACCCTGTCACACACGTAGAGTCTTCATCTGACATATTACACGCTGAATCACCTTCATCCCTGGATAGCACGGGGAATGGCGGGACATGGCACAGAGACATTCACATCTGAGATTAGTAGAGCTAATCAGAGACATTCACATCTGAGATTAGTAGAGCTAATCAGAGACATTTACATCTGAGATTAGTAGAGGTGAATATATGAGGCTGAGGTTGAATTTTGTACAATGTATCATAGAATAAAGAGACCCTGTCACACACGTAGAGTCCTCATCTGACATATTACAGGCTGAGTCACCTTCATCCCTGGATAGCACGGGTGGGGGCATGGCACAGAGACATTCACATCTAAGATTAGTAGAGATAATCAGAGACATTCACATCTGAGATTAGTAGAGGTGAATACACGAGGCTGAGGATGAATTTTGTAAAATGTACCATAGAATAAAGAGACCCTGTCACACACATAGAGTCTTCATCTGACATATTAGTCATCTTCATTCTTGGATGGAATGGTAGGGATATGACACAGAGACATTCACGTCTGAGATTAGTAGAAGTAAATATACGAGGCTGAGGATGAATTTTGTACAATGTACCATAGAATAAAGAGACCCTGTCCCACACGTAGAGTCCTCATCTGACATATTAGACATCTTCATTTCTGGATAGCACGGGGGGATATGCCATAGAGACATTCACGTCTGAGATTAGTAGAGGTGAATATACGAGGCTGAGGATGAATTTTGTACAATGTATCACAGAATAAAGAGACCCTGTCACACACGTAGAGTCCTCATCTGCCATATTACACGCTGAGTCACCTTCATCCCTGGATAGCATGGGGGGGGGCATGGCACAGAGACAGTGACATCTGAGATTAGTAGAGCTAGTCAGAGGCATTCACATCTGAGATTAGTAGAGGTGAATATATGAGGCTGAGGATGAATTTTGTACAATGTACCATAGAATAAAGAGACCCTGTCACACACATAGAGTCTTCATCTGACATATTAGTCACCTTCATTCCTGGATAGCATGGGGGGGGGGGATATAACATAGAGACATTCACATCTGAGATTAATAGACTTCATTGTCCTCTTTGAGTCATAGAATGAAGAGATCCTGACACACAATGGGTCTTCACATTGACACTCTTGTATTTACCATTTCTAAACACAGTAGAAGTCATCTAGGACATATACAGACCTTTTATTCCTCCCAGATCACTTTCTCCAGTGTTCAGATGTCCCTCATTAGTCAGGTTATGAGTGTACAATCAGATCCTAGACACACAGAAGTCTGATTTCTCTAAACTCAACAAATCTGATCGCACCTAAACTAAACACTCATTGTGAATGGCATCATGGAAGAATCATTACATCCATTTATATGTGTTTAGAAATGTCATTTAAATACTTACAAATGCAGGTTAGACAGTGGCGGTGTGAATGGGGCCTTAGGACTAGTTCAATCCTCAATCCCCCGTGTTCAGAGTGCTTTTCTACATACGGGTTTACATACATTTTTAATGCATTTATAGTGAATTTCTATAAATTTATAGTGAAATTGTGAAAAAAAAAATCTGCTGAACTTATTTATAAAGCATTGAAACTGAATGCAGTAATAAGGGTGACATTGCAGCATGTGTGCTACAGACAATGGGTAGTATCAATGGGACTTGCAGTAAAACAAAAAACAGACGTAAATGATGGGACTTATAGCACCAAAGACAATGGATAGCATACTAGTGGAATATAGGAGTGAAATCCCTGAGCTACCTCAATAATTAGAGAGAGGGAGAAAAAAAAACGCACACAAGCAGAAAGGAAAATAAAAATTGTGATGATAGTGGCTGCTGCTAACATCAAATTGTGTCCCACAATAGTAAAGCAAATTAAAAATAAATAAGTGATGCAGGGCTGCTAAATAGCTACAAAAATAAAAGAGTGACATAGCTGCATAAACCGTCCATAATGAGTCCATATATGTAAAATCAATCAATTTGTAATAAAGATTCAGGAGGACTTATTTGGGGTTATTCTATGCTGGGTTATGGTAGTAGCAAGAAACATACAGTTACCAGGGGTGGACTGACCATATGGAAACTCAGGCAGTGCCCGAGGGCCCGGGGTCAGTAGGGGGCCCCATGAGATGCCCCTGATACCTTTTTCATAGGCTTTTTTGAGTTTGGGCAAGGACACAGGGGCCCCATGATCTCCTATTGCCTGGGGGGCCCCATGAGTTGTCAATCTGCCCCTGACATTTACATTGCAAAAAAACATTTTTTTTTACTATGTTGGGCCATAAATAGTGAGTTCAGCTGACAACAAGTGAAGCCTGCATTTGATGATTTTATGGCATTTTAATAATTTACTACATGTGAGTGTATTACTGTTTCTTAATACATTTTTATCCTAGTACATACTGCACCATGGGAGTGTCCTTTGTTCCCTTTTATGGATAGAAATGTATGACCCCCATCACCCCTAACCACCTCCCGCCAGCCATATAAAGAAATGACGGGCACAAAGCAGTTCTCTCGTTCTGGGAGCGGATCACCGATCAATGGAAAGAGCCGAAGACGTTGGCTCGGTCATGTGATCAGCTGTGTCCAATCACAGCTGATAACATATAAATAGGGAAATGCCGGTTATCGGCATTTCTCTCCTCACGAGCTGTCACGCTGACAGAGGGGAGGGGAGGTGAGCCGGTAATCGGCATTCCTCAGAGGGGACATCTACACTGATCATCAGGGCACTGATGATCAGTGTGCACTGATGATCAGTGTAGCCCCAGAAGTGTCCCCTGTCAGTGTCCATCAATGCCAGCTGCCAGTGCCCATCAATGCCACATCAATGCCACATATCAGTGCCTACCAGTTCACATCAGTGCCAGATATCAGTGTCCATCTGAGCTGCCTTTCAGTGCCACCCATTAGTGCCAGTCAGTGCCCCCTATCAGTGCCTGTCAATGCCACCTAACAGTGCCAGTCAGTGCCGCCTAACAGTGCCAGTCAGTGCCACCTATCAATGCCAGTCAGTTCCACCTATCAGTACCAGTCAGTGCCACCTATCAATGCCAGTCAGTTCCACCTATCATTGCTGCCAATCAGTGCCGCCTATCAATGCCAGTCAGTGATTCCTACAGGGGCGGACTGACAACTCATGGGGCCCCCGGGCAATAGGGGATCACGGGGCCCCTGTGTCCTTGCCCAAACTCAAAAAAGCCTATGAAAAAGGTACCAGGAGCATCTCATGGGGCCCCCTACTGACCCTGGGCCCTCGGGTAGTGGCCGAGTTTCCAAATGGTCAGTCCGCCCCTGGCTGCCTATCAGTGCATGTCAGTGATGCCTATCAGTGCCACCTAACAGTGCCAGTCAGTGACGCCTATCAGTGCCAGTCAGTGATGCCTATCAGTGCCACCGATCAATGCTGCCTATCAGTGCCATATATGAGTGCTGCCTTTCAGTGCTCATCAGTGATGCCTGTCAATGCCCATCAGTGCCACCTACCAGTGCCTCCTCATCAGTGCCCATCAGTGCCACCTATCAGTGCCCATCAGTGCAGCCTCATTAGTGCACATCAGTGAAGGAGAGAAATTACTTATTTACAAAATTTTATAACAAAAACTAAGAAAAAACTTTTTTTTTCAAAATTTTCAGTTATATTTGGTTTGTTTATAAAAACCCCAGAGGTGATTAAATACCACCAAAAGAAAGTTCTATCTAAAAAATGATAAAAATGTCATATGGGTACAGTGTTGCATGACCGCGCAGTTGTCATTCAAAGTGTGACAGCGCTGAAAGCCGGAAATTGGCCTGGGCAGGAAGGGGGTGACAGTGTCCTGTAGGCGAGGGGTTAAAGGGACCGATCCCTGGCTCTGGTTTGACAATCTATTGAAAGCTCAGAGGTGTTTGATTTCTATCACATGGCTGTGGATTGAAAAAGTGAAGAATCCTTCTTTCTATTTGATATCATAAAGTACATTTCCATGTGCTCCGAGGTGAGAGTTCTGTGGGCACGGAGGTGGCACTATATGTCATGAGCACTGTTTCACTGGATGGTGTTTGGGGATATCAGCACAAGAAGAAAACACATGAATTATGGAAGAATCTTTATTACAAATTGATTGATTTTGCATATATGGACTCATTATGGAGGTTTTATTCAGCTATGTCACTCTTTTATTTTTTGTAGCTATTATTTAGCAGCGCTACATCACTGATTTATTTTTAATGGATATCACAATTGTTAGTATGCTTGGCACTAAATAGAAATGTGAGGACTTACCATATCATAGATATTAACCCCTAAGGGTAAAACAAATCTTAACGCCTAAGCACAATTTTGCAGCTTTGACATGTGTGTTGTAAAAGCATTCATCTCATCACAATTACTTTGTGTATCCAGGTGGATTATACCTTGTTTCTTTTTCAGGACAAATTGGGCTTTCATTTGGTGGCAAATGGTAATGAATATCTCCTGATTTATTTTTATTATCAAAGGAAAACCATCCCAAAATAGTAACAAAATAACAATTTCAATGTAACTGTATGTTTCTTGCTACTACCATAACCTACCACCAATGAATACCCCAACGATTGCAGTGATACCTCATATGTGTATGTTAGTTGTTTGTAGCCGTAGTACAGCCCATCAATAATAGTGCACATTAATAGACACTGATACTAATTTAAAGAATTGAAAAAAAAAATCTTGACAGGAAAAAAAAATTCCTGACCCTTGACACTGAATTTTGACCATGAACGTTGACCTTGACCCAAATGTTAACCCTGGCACTGACCTAGGTCAAACCTTTTTTCAATTTCTTTTCTTTTTCTTTCTTTTTCTGTCTTTTTCTCTTTTGTTTTTTTCCTCTCTGAAAGGACAGAGAGCAGGGGCGGGCTGCAACTCATGGGGCCCCCGGGAAATAGGGGATCATGGGGCCCCTGTGTTCTTGCCCAAACTCAAAAAAGCCTATGAAAAAGGTACCAGGGGCATCTCACGGGGCCCCCTACTGACCCCGGGCCCTCGGGCATCCCGAGTTTCCAAATGGTCAGTCCGCCCCTGACAGAGAGAGAGATAATCTATATCTCTCCTCCATTTAGAGAGAGAAATCACAGGGGCGGGATTCACAGTGATTGATCCCTGTGATAGCCAATCAGAGGCTATCACAGCGATCGGGTGACCTTGAATCAGGAGTTCCGGGTCCTGATTGTTAGAAGCGGACCCAGGACTTTTATGCAGGCCATAGATGGGTCGAAAATCGGCCGAAAATTAGTCCAAAAGAATAATCGGCCGATTTTCGGATCGTTAGTGGGTGAATTTGTCGGCCGTTTTTCGTGATTTTGACACATTTTTTTAATCGGCAATGTTGGAAAAAAAAACGCCCGATTTTGTCCATCGGCCGATTTTCGCAGCAATGATGGGCAAATCGGCCGATCGTTTTAACGATAAAAAAATCGGCGCATGAGCAGTGACCTGCAAGGGACAGACGTTATGGGGTGAACTTTAGGATTTAGTCGGCCGATTTTTTTACTCGTTGATGGTAACGTCGGCCGAACGAACGACCGATTTTTCGTTTATTGTTCGAAAAATCGTCCGATGTTCGACCCATCTATGCCCTGCATTAGTTAGACTCAGGTGTCCGTGCTGGGAACGCACTGTGCAGCGCTCTCGCAGCACAAAGACAGCTATACAAATTAGCGTCCCCACGGAAAAAAGCCCAGTCCAGTGGGGCCGCTAATTTGCATACGGTTGTCGTGAAGATGCTAGAATGTGATGATGTGATTTGTAGTATCACAGACACAGGATAGAGATGATGGGACTTGTAGTATCACAGACACTGGATAGAGATGCTGGGACTTGTAGTATCACAGACACTGGATAGAATGATGGGACTTGTAGTATCACAGACACTGGATAGAGATGATGGGACTTGTAGTATCACAGACACTGGATAGAGATGCTGGGACTTGTAGTATCACAGACACTGGATAGAGATGATGGGACTTGTAGTATCACAGACACGGGATAGAGATGCTGGGACCTGTAGTATCACAGACACTGGATAGAGATGATGGGACTTGTAGTATCACAGACACAGGATAGAGATGCTGGGACCTGTAGTTTCACGGACACAGGATAGAGATGATGGGATTTTTTTGTATCACAGACACAGGATAGAGATGCTGGGACTTGTAGTATCACAGGCACAGGATAGAGATGCTGGGACTTGTAGTATCACAGACACAGGATAGAGATGCTGGGACTTGTAGTATCAAGGACATTTTGTAGAGATGCTGGGACATTTTTTTACATGCTGGAAAACAAAATACGGTGAAACAATGGAGGAATGAAACATATCAGAGGGGACTAGAAATTTAAAATTTAACTGAATGCTAAACTTTTTTTTCTCAGCTTGGATAGAGTGGAGAATGATTAGATGGTTAAGATTATATTGCTATTTGTGTCGGTGTCCTCATTAGGGAGCTTTTCTCTCATTTTGACCGTTATCACCAAAAGTGATGGTGAAGGAACAATCCTCCCTTGTGTTGGTGGTCAATGTTATAAAGAATGCCATCTTTTGTTGGTGGTCAGTGTCAGGATTAGGGGTGAGCTCCGTGTTCAGTCTGAATGTCAGTTCGGACCAAACACTGGCTGTTCAGATGTTTGTCTGAACATTTAAGGCATTCCATGTGGATGGACATGACAGCTTTCAGCTAATAATAGTTGCTAAGGAAGCAGCAGATGCTTGCACCCACTGCGTCCCTACCAACCATTGACGTCACCCAGCTTTTTCACTTACATGGCTGTTAACTAGTTGCCGACGGCAGATAGCCGAATGATGGCTGCACTGTGGCCGGCTAGTTCTGGGAGGGCGTCATATGACGTCCTACCAGAACGCACTCTCCTGCAACCCTCCAGGGGCGCACCCGGCAATCTCTGTGATCACTGTGTCCTAAGGACACAGCTGATCACATGATGTGGTAAAAGGCCAATCACAGCTCCCTTTTACCACGTGATCAGCCGTGTCCAATGACACACTGATCACCTAGAAATGCAATTGCCGGTTCTCGGCTACACTTTCCTCACGTTGTCAGAACATGAGGAAAGTGCTGCCGAGAACAGGCATTTGTCAGAAAAGGGACCGGCACCGATCACCAGGGCACTGATGATCAGTGCCCTGATGATCGGTGCCCAGCAATGCCACCCACCAGTTCTGCCCACCTGTGCCCAGCAGTGCCGCCCACCTGTGTCCATCAGTGCCACCCACCTGTGCCCATCAGTGCCACCCACCAGTGTCCATCAGTGCCACCAACCTGTGTTATCCACCTGTGCCCAGCAGTGCCACCCACCTGTGCCACCCACCTGTGCCCACCAGTTCCACCCACCTGTGCCCATCAGTGCCCACCAGTGCCACCCACCAGTGCCCATCAGTGCAGCAAGCAGTGCCGCCAGTCAGTGCCCAGAAGTTGCACCAGTCAATGCCCAGCAGTGTCGCCAGTCAGTGCCCAGCAGTGCTGCCTATCAGTGCCAACTATCAGTACCAATCATCAGTGCCACCAATCCATGCCACCTCATTAGTACTGCCCAGGGGCGGACTGACCATTTGAGAACTCGGGCACTGCCCGAGGGCCCGGAGTCAGAAGGGGGGCCCATGAGATGCCCCTGGTACCTTTCATAGGCTTTTTTGGGTGTGGTTTGAGTGTGGGCAAGGACACAGGGGCCCCATGATCCCCTTTTGCCCAGGGGCCCCATGAGTTGTCAGTCCGTCCCTGGTACTGCCTATCAGAGCCACCTATCAGTTCCCTTCAATGCTGCCTATCAGTACCCATCAGTGCTGCCTATAAGTGCCCATCAGTGCTGCCTATCAGTGGAGTCTCATCAATGCACATCAGTGAAGGAGAAAAATTACCTGTTTGCAAAATTTTATAATAGAAACAAAGAAACTTTTTTTTCAAATTTTTTGCTATTTTTTTCTTTATAGCGCAAAAAATAAAACACCCAGCTGCAAGTAAATACCACCAAAAGAAAGCTCTATTTGTGAGAAAAAAAATATACAAATGTTATATGGGTACAATGTTGCATGACTGCGCAATTGTCATTCAAAGTGCAACAGCGCTGAAAGCTGAAAATTGGCCATGTAAGGAAAGGGGTATAAGTGCCCTGTAGGCGAGGGGTTAATATCCGTTCATATAAATAAATGGGCATCAGATGAAGAAGGTTACGTTGTTGTCTAAATATGATTAAATGGCCATATTTGGACACTGATGTCACCCCTGTCCTGGCTCTGTCCTATCAACGGTTGCTAAGGAAGTAGAGGCTGCTTACAACCACCATGTTCTTACCAACCTCTGATGTCAGTCAACCCATTCAATTACATGGCCGGGAATGGAGAATGGAGCATTACAGCATTGCCTAAATATAACCATGGCCATATTGTGGCACTGATGTCATCACTTTCCCAGCCTCTTCCTTTATATAGCTGTTGGCAGCTTTGAGAACTCGTTCTGCTTTGTGTGGGTTGACAGGTTTTTTTCAGCAAGTTAGGGCTGATATTGCACAGAGCAGACCCAGGCCTCCTATTCTGGGTTCCCCAGCTGGTGCTTTAGCTTTCTTCTCTGCTGTGTCTGCTCCCATAATAAGAGCTTGCTATGGCAGCAGATGTGTGTGTCCATAGACTCAGCCTTGCCTCCCCATCCCGCTCCCTCCTCACAGGATTTGATTGACAGCAGCAGGAGCCAATGGCTCCCACTGTGGACTCCTTGTCCTCTGTGATGGCCTCAGGGTGAATAACTCTACCCCAAGTTCACTATATGAACCACTGATGTATTTATACATGGAGATCATATCCCCCCTTATGTATTATACATGGTGATCATATCCCCCCTTATGTATCATACATGGAGATCATATCCCCCCTTATGTATTATACATGGAGATCATATCCCCCCTTATGTATTATACATGGTGATCATATCCCCCCCTTCTGTATTATACATGGTGATCATATCCCCCCTTATGTATTATACATGGTGATCATATCCCCCCTTATGTATTATACATGGTGATCATATCCCCCTTTATGTATTATACATGGAGATCATATCCCCCCTTATGTATTATACATGGAGATCATATCCCCCTTATGTATTATACATGGTGATCATATCCCCCCTTATGTATTATACATGGTGATCATATCCCCCCTATGTATTATACATGGAGATCATATCCCCCCTTATGTATTATACATGGAGATCATACCCCCCCCTTATGTATTATACATGGAGATCATATCCCCCCTTATGTATTATACATGGAGATCATATCCCCCCTTATGTATTATACATGGAAATCATATCCCCCTTATGTATTATACATGGAGATCATATCCCTCCTTATGTATTATACATGGAGATTATATCCCCCTTATGTATTATACATGGAGATCATATCCCCCTTATGTATTATACATGGAGAACATATCCCCCTTATGTATCATACATGGTGAGCATATCCCCCCTTATGTATTATACATGGAGATCATATCCCCCTTATGTATTATACATGGAGATCATATCCCCCTTATGTATCATACATGGTGAGCATATCCCCCCTTATTTATTATACATGGAGATCATATCCCCCCTTATGTATTATACATGGAGATCATATCCCCCTTATGTATTATACATGGAGATCATATCCCCCCTTATGTATTATACATAGAGATCATTTCTCCCTTATGTATTATACATGGAGATCATATCCCCCCTTATGTATTATACATGGAGATCACATCCCCCTTATGTATTACACATGGAGATCATATCCCCCCTTATGTATTATACATGGAGATCATATCCCCCTTATGTATTATACATGGAGATCATATCCCCCCTTAAGTATTATACATGGTGATTAGAGATGAGCGAATCGAAGTATCCGAAGTGGAATTCGAGTCGAATATCGGAAAAATTTCGATTCGTGCCGAATCCGAAAAACAGCCTAATTCGGACGCGCGAATCGAAATTTTTCCGAAAATGGCGGCTGACATGTGCGGCGACGGAGCGGGGATGTCGGGGAAGGCGCGCAGACAAGGCGCGCTGCCCCATAATGCATTCCTCAACGACATGTGATCGCATCAGCCAATCAGCAGCCAGCCAGCCAGCACTGTGTAATGGTCGAGGTATATATAGCGGCCATTTTGGAAATCTTCATTTGCCTGCAGTCATTGAACAGAGGCAGACCGCTCTGTACTAGGGACAGGGACAGAGTTAGGGCCACAGAAACGAGAATTGGGGACAGAGAGAAGTTACTTAGGGACAGAGAACCATTACTCAGGGACACAGACTTGTTAATGAGGGCCACAGAATCGTTATTTAGGGACAAAGAAACGCTAGTTAGGGCCACAGAATTCATACTCAGGGACAGACAGAATTGTTACTCAGTGCCAGAGAATTGTTACTTAGGGCCACAGAAACGTTATTAGGGCCACAGAATTTTTACTCAGGGACAGACAGAATTGTTACTGAGTGCCAGAGAATTGTTACTCAGGGACAGACAGAATTGTTACTGAGTGCCAGAGAATTCTTACTCAGGGCCACAGAATTCATTCTCAGGGACAGACAGAATTGTTACTCAGGGACAGACAGAATTGTTACTGAGTGCCAGAGAATTGTTACTCAGGGACAGACAGAATTGTTACTGAGTGCCAGAGAATTGTTACTCAGGGACAGACAGAATTGTTACTGAGTGCCAGAGAATTGTTACTCAGGGACAGACAGAATTGTTACTGAGTGCCAGAGAATTGTTACTCAGGGACAGACAGAATTGTTACTGAGTGCCAGAGAATTGTTACTCGCACAGACACAAAATTGTTACTTGCACAGACACAGAATTGTTACTCGCACAGACACAGAATTGTTACTCAGGGCCACAGAATTCATACTCAGGGACAGACAGAATTGTTACTGAGTGCCAGAGAATTGTTACTCAGGGACAGACAGAATTGTTACTGAGTGCCAGAGAATTGTTACTCAGGGACAGACAGAATTGTTACTGAGTGCCAGAGATTTGTTACTCGCACAGACACAAAATTGTTACTTGCACAGACACAGAATTGTTACTCGCACAGACACAGAATTGTTACTCAGGGCCACAGAATTCATACTCAGGGATAGACAGAATTGTTACTGAGTGCCAGAGAATTGTTACTCAGGGACAGACAGAATTGTTACTGAGTGCCAGAGAATTGTTACTCAGGGACAGACAGAATTGTTACTGAGTGCCAGAGAATTGTTACTCGCACAGACACAAAATTGTTACTTGCACAGACACAGAATTGTTACTCGCACAGACACAGAATTGTTACTCAGGGCCACAGAATTCATACTCAGGGACAGACAGAATTGTTACTGAGTGCCAGAGAATTGTTACTCAGGGACAGACAGAATTGTTACTGAGTGCCAGAGAATTGTTACTCAGGGACAGACAGAATTGTTACTGAGTGCCAGAGAATTGTTACTCGCACAGACACAAAATTGTTACTTGCACAGACACAGAATTGTTACTCGCACAGACACAGAATTGTTACTCAGGGCCACAGAATTCATACTCAGGGATAGACAGAATTGTTACTGAGTGCCAGAGAATTGTTACTCAGGGACAGACAGAATTGTTACTGAGTGCCAGAGAATTGTTACTCAGGGACAGACAGAATTGTTACTGAGTGCCAGAGAATTGTTACTCGCACAGACACAAAATTGTTACTTGCACAGACACAGAATTGTTACTCGCACAGACACAGAATTGTTACTCAGGGCCACAGAATTCATACTCAGGGACAGACAGAATTGTTACTGAGTGCCAGAGAATTGTTACTCAGGGACAGACAGAATTGTTACTGAGTGCCAGAGAATTGTTACTCAGGGACAGACAGAATTGTTACTGAGTGCCAGAGATTTGTTACTCGCACAGACACAAAATTGTTACTTGCACAGACACAGAATTGTTACTCGCACAGACACAGAATTGTTACTCAGGGCCACAGAATTCATACTCAGGGACAGACAGAATTGTTACTGAGTGCCAGAGAATTGTTACTCAGGGACAGACAGAATTGTTACTGAGTGCCAGAGAATTGTTACTCAGGGACAGACAGAATTGTTACTGAGTGCCAGAGAATTGTTACTCAGGGACAGACAGAATTGTTACTGAGTGCCAGAGAATTGTTACTCGCACAGACACAAAATTGTTACTTGCACAGACACAGAATTGTTACTCGCACAGACACAGAATTGTTACTCAGGGCCACAGAATTCATACTCAGGGATAGACAGAATTGTTACTGAGTGCCAGAGAATTGTTACTCAGGGACAGACAGAATTGTTACTGAGTGCCAGAGAATTGTTACTCAGGGACAGACAGAATTGTTACTGAGTGCCAGAGAATTGTTACTCGCACAGACACAAAATTGTTACTTGCACAGACACAGAATTGTTACTCGCACAGACACAGAATTGTTACTCAGGGCCACAGAATTCATACTCAGGGATAGACAGAATTGTTACTGAGTGCCAGAGAATTGTTACTCAGGGACAGACAGAATTGTTACTGAGTGCCAGAGAATTGTTACTCAGGGACAGACAGAATTGTTACTGAGTGCCAGAGAATTGTTACTCGCACAGACACAAAATTGTTACTTGCACAGACACAGAATTGTTACTCGCACAGACACAGAATTGTTACTCAGGGCCACAGAATTCATACTCAGGGACAGACAGAATTGTTACTGAGTGCCAGAGAATTGTTACTCAGGGACAGACAGAATTGTTACTGAGTGCCAGAGAATTGTTACTCAGGGACAGACAGAATTGTTACTGAGTGCCAGAGAATTGTTACTCGCACAGACACAAAATTGTTACTTGCACAGACACAGAATTGTTACGCGCACAGACACAGAATTGTTACTCAGGGCCACAGAATTCATACTCAGGGATAGACAGAATTGTTACTGAGTGCCAGAGAATTGTTACTCAGGGACAGACAGAATTGTTACTGAGTGCCAGAGAATTGTTACTCAGGGACAGACAGAATTGTTACTGAGTGCCAGAGAATTGTTACTCGCACAGACACAAAATTGTTACTTGCACAGACACAGAATTGTTACTCGCACAGACACAGAATTGTTACTCAGGGCCACAGAATTCATACTCAGGGACAGACAGAATTGTTACTGAGTGCCAGAGAATTGTTACTCAGGGACAGACAGAATTGTTACTGAGTGCCAGAGAATTGTTACTCAGGGACAGACAGAATTGTTACTGAGTGCCAGAGAATTGTTACTCGCACAGACACAAAATTGTTACTTGCACAGACACAGAATTGTTACTCGCACAGACACAGAATTGTTACTCAGGGCCACAGAATTCATACTCAGGGATAGACAGAATTGTTACTGAGTGCCAGAGAATTGTTACTCAGGGACAGACAGAATTGTTACTGAGTGCCAGAGAATTGTTACTCAGGGACAGACAGAATTGTTACTGAGTGCCAGAGAATTGTTACTCGCACAGACACAAAATTGTTACTTGCACAGACACAGAATTGTTACTCGCACAGACACAGAATTGTTACTCAGGGCCACAGAATTCATACTCAGGGACAGACAGAATTGTTACTGAGTGCCAGAGAATTGTTACTCAGGGACAGACAGAATTGTTACTGAGTGCCAGAGAATTGTTACTCGCACAGACACAAAATTGTTACTTGCACAGACACAGAATTGTTACTCGCACAGACACAGAATTGTTACTCAGGGCCACAGAATTCATACTCAGGGACAGACAGAATTGTTACTGAGTGCCAGAGAATTGTTACTCAGGGACAGACAGAATTGTTACTGAGTGCCAGAGAATTGTTACTCGCACAGACACAAAATTGTTACTTGCACAGACACAGAATTGTTACTCGCACAGACACAGAATTGTTACTCGCACAGACACAGAATTGTTACTCAGGGCCACAGAATTCATACTCAGGGACAGACAGAATTGTTACTGAGTGCCAGAGAATTGTTACTCAGGGACACCTAATCGTTGAATTAAATAGTATGTCAGACAACATGCAGAGGAGTGGCAGAGGAGGCAATGTTTTAGGAGCGAGCAGACGTGGCAGCAGAGGAAGGGGTCGAGGCAGCAGTATTCGCAGCCAGAGGCCAGTGCTCCCGGTGTCATCCAGCGGTCGTGTCTCCACCGACAACCCTGCCGTCATTGATTGGTTGGCTCGGTCGTCTTCCTCTTCCCAGGTCACCTCTGACACCTACAGCCAACGGTCGGTGGGTACGTCAGACACAACCGTTAGTTGGCATGGCCCGGGACCAAGCCCACTGAAATCACGTGTCCTCTACCTGCCCCTGTCCTTTGCTGTTCCCTCACCAAGCGAAGTATCGCATGCTGTGGGCTCAGCCCCACTGTACAGTGAGGAAGAGCTAACAGAGGGCGGTCAGGAACGGGGGGAGACATCGGCCTTTTCAGCAGCCAAGCGAACAAGTACTGGCGAGGAGAGTGGCTCGGTAGCCGGTCTAGAGACAGGTCTGTCTCCTGACCCAGACGCAGCCGAGGGGGCTAGTAGTGAGGCGGAGACCCTACTTGATGATGAGGAGGTTGATCGCACTTGGCAGCCTCGTCGTCATCAGGCAATTTCTTCCGCATCATCAGGAGAAGAGGGTGGCAGCTTGGCAGCGAGCAAAACAGTCGGTGGGTTGCCCAGGAGACAGCAGCAGGGTCGCATCAGTGTCAGTGGAGCCAAACGTCCACGGAGTAGAGCACCAGCTCCACTGCAGCCTACCACCACGGCCAGTAGTGGTGCCGTTGCGCACGGAGGAAGTAGCAGTCAGCCAGTGAAGAGTAGCGGGGGCAAAGTTTCCTACTCGGTGGTGTGGCAATTTTTCCTCAAGCCGCCCGAGGAAGTAAACGTAGCCGTATGTCGACTATGTGGCCAGAAATGCAAGCGTGGCCAGGGGGCCCATGTTGGGACTACAGCGTTGCGTCAGCATATGCAGCGTCACCATTCGGTGGCCTGGGAAAACCGTGATAAACATACGGCGGTTCTGCCTGCCCCAGCCCCCGCTCCATCACCCGCTCCGTTACTTGCTCCGTCACCCGACGTCGTCAATCGCCCTCTATCAGCCAGTCAAGGCTCCAACACCTCTGCTGAGGGGAGTTGTCGCTCATTGGCATCTTCCGCTCGTTCAGATGCTCCTTCTCCTGCTACTCCTCTTCTCGGATTCCGTCAACAGTCTTTCTTGGAATCCGTATCCAAGAGACAACAGTTTGCGAGCACGCACCCGACGGTGCAAAAGCTGAACGTCCTCCTGTCCAAGTTGCTGGTGCTGCAGTCCCTCCCTTTCCAACTGGTGGACTCAGCACCTTTCCGAGAAATGATGGCTTGTGCCGCGCCGCGGTGGAGAGTGCCAAGCCGTCATTTCTTTGCCCAAAAGGCAGTGCCAGCCCTGCATTCACATGTAGAAGAGATGGTGGGCCAGTCTTTGAGCATGTCGGTCTCTGCCAAAGTGCACGGCAGCGCCGACGTGTGGAGCTGTAACTACGGTCAGGGACAGTACATGTCATTTACGGCCCACTGGGTGAACGTGGTGCCGGCACAGCCGCACCAGCAACTTGGACAGGTCACGACGCTTTTGCCTCCACGTTTGCACGTCCTTGGTCCAGCAAGCATGTCCGCCTCTACCACCTCTTTTTCCGCCGTGTCCTCAGCCGCCACCCCCGTGCCAAGTCCCATTACCCGACCGGCATATCACATGTGCAGGGCGCAACGGTGTCACGCTGTGCTGCACCTGGTATGCCTTGGCGAACGTAGTCACACAGGGGAGGAACTGCTGAGTGTAATGAACAGAGAAATCGACAGATGGCTGTCTCCGCGCAAACTAAAAATCGGAACCATGTTGACTGACAACGGAAAGAACATGGTGTCTGCTCTGCGTCAAGGAAGGTTGTGCCATGCGCCATGCATGGCTCACGTGTTCAATCTGGTTGTCAAGCGGTTCCTAAAATCCACCATCCCACTGCAAGACATCCTTAAAATGTCACGTAAACTGTGCATGCATTTCAGCCATTCCTACACCGCAAAGAACACCCTCATTGAGCTGCAGCGGCAGAACGGAATTCCACAGCATCGCCTGATCTGCGACGTTGCAACAAGGTGGAATTCAACCCTACACATGTTAGACCGCCTTTACGAGCAGCGAAAGGCCATCACCGATTTCCTGATGTTACAAGCGGATAAAGGTACTCCCCTGTGTAACTTAGATGTCAGCCATTGGCAGCTCATGCGTGACACCTGC
The DNA here is from genome assembly GCF_062004578.1 of Staurois parvus. Lineage (NCBI taxonomy): Eukaryota > Metazoa > Chordata > Amphibia > Anura > Ranidae > Staurois > Staurois parvus. Next base: position 80,092 of record NW_028318839.1, read on the forward strand.
CGCTTGCTCAGGCCCTTTGAGGAGGCCACGCTATTCGTGAGTCGGCAGGACTATGGGATGAACGACGTCATTCCTCTGTTGCACGTCCTGGAACAAATGCTGTTAACAATGGCTGGTCAGGGTGCGGTAGACGTGGCGCACAGATCTCAACGCCACATGACCCCTGTGGGGGCAGGACAGGAAGAAGAGGAGGAGGTAGAGGAGGACATTTGTGCTCAGGAATTATTGAGTGAAATGGGTGGTTTTTCCACTCAGCGGACAGGAGTGGAGGAGCAGGAGCATCTGGTAGAGGAGGAGGAGGAGGAGACAGAGGACCCAGACGCACCGTGGCAGTATGCTGTGGAGATGGAGGCAGGGAGTCCCTCGCATTCCTTGGCACAAATGGCCCATAGCATGCTCGGTTGCTTGCGTAGCGACAGCCGAATAATAACCATCAGACAGAGGGATGACTTTTGGCTGTCCACCTTGTTGGACCCTCGCTACCGGTCCAAAATGGTGGCCTTTTTCACACCTGCTGAGAGGGAGGCCAAAATTACGTACTATAAAAACCACCTATGTAGTCAGTTGGTCTCTGCCTTTGTGCGCCAACGTCCATCCTCAGACACTGTGGGCCCTGTGCGCTCGCGTTCCGCTGGCATGGCAGCAGGGGAGGGGTGGGGTGGTAGGAGCAGTGGCAGCTCCACCAGCAGTGGCTGCCTCAGTCTGCAGTCGATGATGAGTAGCTTTCTTCACCAGCGCAGTGAGGAAACTACTAACCAGCCGCAGCAGCAGCAGCAGCATCAGGTGGACCTGGAGCAGGAGCTCAAACAACAGGCTTGGGCCTACTTGGACAGCACCCTGCCAACCGAGGTAGACAATCCCCTTGACTACTGGGCAACGAAACTTGACCTTTGGCCCCAACTAGCTGAATTTGCCCTTGAAAGGCTGTCATGCCCGGCCAGTAGCGTGGCATCGGAGCGCGTGTTTAGTGCGGCAGGAGGTATTGTAACTCCGCGGAGGACACGACTGTCCACCCAAAGTGTGGAGAGACTCACGTTTGTGAAAATGAATCAGGCGTGGATTAGTCTGGATTTCAAACCACCAGTTCCTGACACAACTGACTAAATCCGCCATGAATCATGCCTCAAACATGTGCCACTTTCAGGTCTCCTCACACTGCTGGTGTGTTTAATTTTTTGACATAGGGTGCTGGCAGATTACGGGCCTCCTATAGCTGCTGCCAGGCCCCTAATCTGCCATGGGCCCCTATATACCGCCTCCTCATGCTGCTGCCAAGTCCAGAGTCTGTCATGGGTCCCTGTAAGGCCTCCCATTGCTGCTGTCTCCATCGCCACACTCTGCTGCCATGTGCCACTTTCAGGTCTCTTCACACTGCTGGTGTGTTTAATTTTTTGACATAGGGTGCAGGCAGATTACGGGCCTCACATAGCTGCTGCCAGGCCCCTAATCTGCCATGGGCCCCTATATACCGCCTCCTCATGCTGCTGCCAAGTCCAGAGTCTCTCATGGGTCCCTGTACGGCCTCCCATTGCTGCTGTCTCCATCGCCACACTCTGCTGCCATGTGCCACTTTCAGGTCTCTTCACACTGCTGGTGTGTTAAATTTTTTGACATAGGGTGCAGGCAGATTACGGGCCTCACATAGCTGCTGCCAGGCCCCTAATCTGCCATGGGCCCCTATATACCGCCTCCTCATGCTGCTGCCAAGTCCAGAGTCTCTCATGGGTCCCTGTACGGCCTCCCATTGCTGCTGTCTCCATCGCCACACTCTGCTGCCATGTGCCACTTTCAGGTCTCTTCACACTGCTGGTGTGTTAAATTTTTTGACATAGGGTGCAGGCAGATTACGGGCCTCACATAGCTGCTGCCAGGCCCCTAATCTGCCATGGGCCCCTATATACCGCCTCCTCATGCTGCTGCCAAGTCTAGAGTCTCTCATGGGTCCCTGTACGGCCTCCCATTGCTGCTGTCTCCATCGCCACACTCTGCTGCCATGTGCCACTTTCAGGTCTCTTCACACTGCTGGTGTGTTAAATTTTTTGACATAGGGTGCAGGCAGATTACGGGCCTCACATAGCTGCTGCCAGGCCCCTAATCTGCCATGGGCCCCTATATACCGCCTCCTCATGCTGCTGCCAAGTCCAGAGTCTGTCATGGGTCCCTGTAAGGCCTCCCATTGCTGCTGTCTCCATCGCCACACTCTGCTGCCATGTGCCACTTTCAGGTCTCTTCACACTGCTGGTGTGTTAAATTTTTTGACATAGGGTGCAGGCAGATTACGGGCCTCACATAGCTGCTGCCAGGCCCCTAATCTGCCATGGGCCCCTATATACCGCCTCCTCATGCTGCTGCCAAGTCCAGAGTCTGTCATGGGTCCCTGTAAGGCCTCCCATTGCTGCTGTCTCCATCGCCACACTCTGCTGCCATGTGCCACTTTCAGGTCTCTTCACACTGCTGGTGTGTTAAATTTTTTGACATAGGGTGCAGGCAGATTACGGGCCTCACATAGCTGCTGCCAGGCCCCTAATCTGCCATGGGCCCCTATATACCGCCTCCTCATGCTGCTGCCAAGTCCAGAGTCTGTCATGGGTCCCTGTAAGGCCTCCCATTGCTGCTGTCTCCATCGCCACACTCTGCTGCCATGTGCCACTTTCAGGTCTCTTCACACTGCTGGTGTGTTTAATTTTTTGACATAGGGTGCAGGCAGATTACGGGCCTCACATAGCTGCTGCCAGGCCCCTAATCTGCCATGGGCCCCTATATACCGCCTCCTCATGCTGCTGCCAAGTCTAGAGTCTGTCATGGGTCCCTGTACGGCCTCCCATTGCTGCTGTCTCCATCGCCACACTCTGCTGCCATGTGCCACTTTCAGGTCTCTTCACACTGCTGGTGTGTTAAATTTTTTGACATAGGGTGCAGGCAGATTACGGGCCTCACATAGCTGCTGCCAGGCCCCTAATCTGCCATGGGCCCCTATATACCGCCTCCTCATGCTGCTGCCAAGTCTAGAGTCTCTCATGGGTCCCTGTACGGCCTCCCATTGCTGCTGTCTCCATCGCCACACTCTGCTGCCATGTGCCACTTTCAGGTCTCTTCACACTGCTGGTGTGTTAAATTTTTTGACATAGGGTGCAGGCAGATTACGGGCCTCACATAGCTGCTGCCAGGCCCCTAATCTGCCATGGGCCCCTATATACCGCCTCCTCATGCTGCTGCCAAGTCCAGAGTCTGTCATGGGTCCCTGTAAGGCCTCCCATTGCTGCTGTCTCCATCGCCACACTCTGCTGCCATGTGCCACTTTCAGGTCTCTTCACACTGCTGGTGTGTTTAATTTTTTGACATAGGGTGCAGGCAGATTACGGGCCTCACATAGCTGCTGCCAGGCCCCTAATCTGCCATGGGCCCCTATATACCGCCTCCTCATGCTGCTGCCAAGTCCAGAGTCTGTCATGGGTCCCTGTACGGCCTCCCATTGCTGCTGTCTCCATCGCCACACTCTGCTGCCATGTGCCACTTTCAGGTCTCTTCACACTGCTGGTGTGTTAAATTTTTTGACATAGGGTGCAGGCAGATTACGGGCCTCACATAGCTGCTGCCAGGCCCCTAATCTGCCATGGGCCCCTATATACCGCCTCCTCATGCTGCTGCCAAGTCCAGAGTCTGTCATGGGTCCCTGTAAGGCCTCCCATTGCTGCTGTCTCCATCGCCACACTCTGCTGCCATGTGCCACTTTCAGGTCTCTTCACACTGCTGGTGTGTTTAATTTTTTGACATAGGGTGCAGGCAGATTACGGGCCTCACATAGCTGCTGCCAGGCCCCTAATCTGCCATGGGCCCCTATATACCGCCTCCTCATGCTGCTGCCAAGTCTAGAGTCTGTCATGGGTCCCTGTACGGCCTCCCATTGCTGCTGTCTCCATCGCCACACTCTGCTGCCATGTGCCACTTTCAGGTCTCTTCACACTGCTGGTGTGTTAAATTTTTTGACATAGGGTGCAGGCAGATTACGGGCCTCACATAGCTGCTGCCAGGCCCCTAATCTGCCATGGGCCCCTATATACCGCCTCCTCATGCTGCTGCCAAGTCTAGAGTCTCTCATGGGTCCCTGTACGGCCTCCCATTGCTGCTGTCTCCATCGCCACACTCTGCTGCCATGTGCCACTTTCAGGTCTCTTCACACTGCTGGTGTGTTAAATTTTTTGACATAGGGTGCAGGCAGATTACGGGCCTCACATAGCTGCTGCCAGGCCCCTAATCTGCCATGGGCCCCTATATACCGCCTCCTCATGCTGCTGCCAAGTCCAGAGTCTGTCATGGGTCCCTGTAAGGCCTCCCATTGCTGCTGTCTCCATCGCCACACTCTGCTGCCATGTGCCACTTTCAGGTCTCTTCACACTGCTGGTGTGTTTAATTTTTTGACATAGGGTGCAGGCAGATTACGGGCCTCACATAGCTGCTGCCAGGCCCCTAATCTGCCATGGGCCCCTATATACCGCCTCCTCATGCTGCTGCCAAGTCCAGAGTCTGTCATGGGTCCCTGTACGGCCTCCCATTGCTGCTGTCTCCATCGCCACACTCTGCTGCCATGTGCCACTTTCAGGTCTCTTCACACTGCTGGTGTGTTAAATTTTTTGACATAGGGTGCAGGCAGATTACGGGCCTCACATAGCTGCTGCCAGGCCCCTAATCTGCCATGGGCCCCTATATACCGCCTCCTCATGCTGCTGCCAAGTCCAGAGTCTGTCATGGGTCCCTGTACGGCCTCCCATTGCTGCTGTCTCCATCGCCACACTCTGCTGCCATGTGCCACTTTCAGGTCTCTTCACACTGCTGGTGTGTTAAATTTTTTGACATAGGGTGCAGGCAGATTACGGGCCTCACATAGCTGCTGCCAGGCCCCTAATCTGCCATGGGCCCCTATATACCGCCTCCTCATGCTGCTGCCAAGTCTAGAGTCTGTCATGGGTCCCTGTACGGCCTCCCATTGCTGCTGTCTCCATCGCCACACTCTGCTGCCATGTGCCACTTTCAGGTCTCTTCACACTGCTGGTGTGTTAAATTTTTTGACATAGGGTGCAGGCAGATTACGGGCCTCACATAGCTGCTGCCAGGCCCCTAATCTGCCATGGGCCCCTATATACCGCCTCCTCATGCTGCTGCCAAGTCTAGAGTCTCTCATGGGTCCCTGTACGGCCTCCCATTGCTGCTGTCTCCATCGCCACACTCTGCTGCCATGTGCCACTTTCAGGTCTCTTCACACTGCTGGTGTGTTAAATTTTTTGACATAGGGTGCAGGCAGATTACGGGCCTCACATAGCTGCTGCCAGGCCCCTAATCTGCCATGGGCCCCTATATACCGCCTCCTCATGCTGCTGCCAAGTCTAGAGTCTGTCATGGGTCCCTGTACGGCCTCCCATTGCTGCTGTCTCCATCGCCACACTCTGCTGCCATGTGCCACTTTCAGGTCTCTTCACACTGCTGGTGTGTTAAATTTTTTGACATAGGGTGCAGGCAGATTACGGGCCTCACATAGCTGCTGCCAGGCCCCTAATCTGCCATGGGCCCCTATATACCGCCTCCTCATGCTGCTGCCAAGTCTAGAGTCTCTCATGGGTCCCTGTACGGCCTCCCATTGCTGCTGTCTCCATCGCCACACTCTGCTGCCATGTGCCACTTTCAGGTCTCTTCACACTGCTGGTGTGTTAAATTTTTTGACATAGGGTGCAGGCAGATTACGGGCCTCACATAGCTGCTGCCAGACATGTAATCTGCCATGGGCCCCCGTACCGACTCCTCATGCTGTGACGTTGCAACAAGGTGTAATTCAACCCTACATATGTTAGACCGCCTTTACGAACAGCTAAAGGCCATCACAGATTTCCTGATGTTAAAAGCGGATAAAGGTACTCCCTGTGTAACTTAGATGTCAGCCATTGTCAGCTCATGTGTGACACCTGCGCTTGCTCAGGCCCTTTGAGGAGGCCACGCTATTCGTGAGTCGGCAGGACTATGGGATGAATGAGGTCAAATCGGCCATGGGCCCCCGTACCGCCTGTTCACGCTGATGCTGGTCCCACAGTGTGACCTGGGTCCCTGTACGGCCTCCCATTGCTTCCACTCTGCCATGTGCCACTTTGAAATCTCCTCACACTCCTGCGGTTGTCCATTTTGTCATAGGTTGCTGGCAGATTACAGGCCTTCCATAGGTGCCACCAAGCCCCATATCGGCCATGGGCCCCCGTACCGCCTGGTCACGCTGCTGCTGGGCCCATAGTGTGACCTGGGTCCCTGTACCGCCTCCCATTGCTCCCACTCTGCCATGTGCCACTTTCAGGTCTCCTCACGCTCCTGCTGGTTTCCATTTTGTCATAGGTTGCTGTATGGCCTCCCATTGCTGCTGCCTCCACCGCCACACTGTGGCTCCAAACACTGGTTTTGGCCCCGTGACTGGCCAAAGGAGTGAAGTGTGCAGTGATTCTAAGATCGACGGCACTCATCTGCATGTCATACTGACAGACAGTATTATTTCTCTTCCCCAGCAGACTCCAAGGGCATTTAAATTAAAGGTACAGTGTTCTGCACTAATATTAAGTCTCTCTGAAGCCTAGAAACACCCTTTTTTAAGTTAAATTCACAGCGAATTTATTCGACTCGAATCGAATATTGTCCACGAATTCGCCGAATCAGTCGAATCGAATTTTTCATTTCTTCGCTCATCTCTAATGGTGATCATATCCCCCCTTATGTATTATACATGGTGATCATATCCCCCCTTATGTATTATACATGGTGATCATATCCCCCCTTATGTATTATACATGGAGATCATATCCCCCCTTATGTATTATACATGGAGATCATATCCCCCTTATGTATTATACATGGAGATCATATCCCCCCTTATGTATTATACATGGTGATCATATCCCCCTTATGTATTATACATGGTGATCATATCCCCCCTTATGTATTATACATGGTGATCATATCCCCCCTTATGTATTATACATGGAGATCATATCCCCCCTTATGTATTATACATGGAGATCATATCCCCCCTTATGTATTATACATGGAGATCATATCCCCCCTTATGTATTATACATGGAGATCATATCCCCCTTATGTATTATACATGGTGATCATATCCCCCTTATGTATTATACATGGAGATCATATCCCCCCTTATGTATAATACATGGAGATCATATCCCCCTTATGTATTATACATGGTGAGCATATCCCTTTTTATGTATCATACATGGTGAGCATATCCCCCCTTATGTATTATACATGGAGATCATATCCCCCCTTATGTATTATACATGAAGATCATATCTCCCCTTATGTATTATACATGGAGATCATATCCCCCTTATGTATTATACATGGAGAACATACCCCCCCTTATGTATTATACATAGAGATCATTTCTCCCTTATGTATTATACATGGAGATCATATCCCCCCTTATGTATTATACATGGTGATCATATCCCCCTTATGTATTATACATGGAGATCACATCCCCCTTATGTATTATACATGGAGATCATATCCCCCCTTATGTATTATACATGGAGATCATATCCCCCTTATGTATTATACATGGCGATCATATCCCCCCTTATGTATTATACATGGTGATCATATCCCCCCTTATGTATTATACATGGAGATCATATCCCCCTTATGTATTATACATGGAGATCATATCCCCCCTTATGTATTATACATGGTGATCATATCCCCCCTTATGTATTATACATGGAGATCATATCCCCCCTTATGTATTATACATGGAGATCATATCCCCCCTTATGTATTATACATGGAGATCATATCCCCCCTTATGTATTATACATGGAGATCATATCCCCCCTTATGTATTATACATAGAGATCATATCCCCCCTTATGTATTATACATGGAGATCATATCCCCCTTATGTATTATACATGGAGATCATATCCCCCCTTATGTATTATACATGGAGATCATATCCCCCCTTATGTATTATACATGGAGATCATATCCCCCCTTATGTATTATACATGGAGATCATATCCCCCCCTTATGTATTATACATGGAGATCATATCCCCCCTTATGTATAATACATGGAGATCATATCCCCCTTATGTATTATACATGGTGATCATATCCCCCTTATGTATTATACATGGAGATCATATCCCCCCTTATGTATAATACATGGAGATCATATCCCCCCTTATGTATTATACATGGAGATCATATCCCACCTTATGTATAATACATGGAGATCATATCCCCCCTTATGTATTATACATGGAGATCATATCCCCCCTTATGTATTATACATGGAGATCATATCCCCCTTATGTATTATACATGGAGATCATATCCCCCCCTTATGTATTATACATGTTGATCATATCTCCCCTTATGTATTATACATGGAGATCATATCCCCCTTATATATTATACATGGAGAACATATCCCCCCTTATGTATTATACATGGAGATCATATCCCCCTTATGTATTATACATGGAGATCATATCCCCCTTATGTATTATACATGGAGAACATATCCCCCCTTATGTATTATACATGGAGATCATATCCCCCTTATGTATTATACATGGAGATCATATCCCCCCTTATGTATTATACATAGAGATAATTTCTCCCTTATGTATTATACATGGAGATCATATCCCCCTTATGTATTATACATGGAGATCACATCCCCCTTATGTATTATACATGGAGATCATATCCCCCTTATGTATTATACATGGAGATCATATCCCCCTTATGTATTATACATGGAGATCATATCCCCCCTTATGTATTATACATGGTGATCATATCCCCCTTATGTATTATACATGGTGATCATATCCCCCCTTATGTATTATACATGGTGATCATATCCCCCCTTATGTATTATACATGGAGATCATATCCCCCCTTATGTATTATACATGGAGATCATATCCCCCCTTATGAATTATACATGGAGATCATATCCCCCCCTTATGTATTATACATGGAGATCACATCCCCCTTATGTATTATACATGGAGATCATATCCCCCCCTTATGTATTATACATGGAGATCACATCCCCCTTATGTATTATACATGGAGATCATATCCCCCCTTATGTATTATACATGGAGATCATATACCCCTTATGTATTATACATGGAGATCATATCCCCCCTTATGTATTATACATGGTGATCATATCCCCCCTTATGTATTATACATGGTGATCATATCCCCCCTTATGTATTATACATGGTGATCATATCCCCCCTTATGTATTATACATGGAGATCATATCCCCCCTTATGTATTATACATGGAGATCATATCCCCCTTATGTATTATACATGGAGATCATATCCCCCCTTATGTATTATACATGGAGATCATATCCCCCCTTATGTATTATACATGGAGATCATACCCCCCCTTATGTATTATACATGGAGATCATATCCCCCCCTTATGTATTATACATGGAGATCATATCCCCCCTTATGTATTATACATGGAGATCATATCCCCCTTATGTATTATACATGGTGATCATATCCCCCTTATGTATTATACATGGAGATCATATCCCCCCTTATGTATAATACATGGAGATCATATCCCCCTTATGTATTTTACATGGTGAGCATATCCCTCCTTATGTATCATACATGGTGAGCATATCCCCCCTTATGTATTATACATGGAGATCATATCCCCCCTTATGTATTATACATGAAGATCATATCTCCCCTTATGTATTATACATGGAGATCATATCCCCCTTATGTATTATACATGGAGAACATATCCCCCCTTATGTATTATACATAGAGATCATTTCTCCCTTATGTATTATACATGGAGATCATATCCCCCCTTATGTATTATACATGGTAATCTTTTCCCCCTTATGTATTATACATGGAGATCACATCCCCCCTTATGTATTATACATGGAGATCATATCCCCCTTATGTATTATACATGGCGATCAAATCCCCCCTTATGTATTATAAATGGAGATCATATCCCCCCTTATGTATTATACATGGAGATCATATCCCCCCTTATGTATTATACATGGAGATCATATCCCCCCTTATGTATTATACATGGAGATCATATCCCCCCCTTATGTATTATACATGGAGATCATATCCCCCCTTATGTATTATACATGGAGATCATATCCCCCCCTTATGTATTATACATGGAGATCATATCCCCCTTATGTATTATACATGGAGATCATATCCCCCCTTATGTATTATACATGGAGATCATATCCCCCCTTATGTATTATACATGGAGATCATATCCCCCCTTATGTATTATACATGGAGATCATATCCCCCCCTTATGTATTATACATGGAGATCATATCCCCCCTTATGTATTATACATGGAGATCATATCCCCCTTATGTATTATACATGGTGATCATATCCCCCTTATGTATTATACATGGAGATCATATCCCCCCTTATGTATAATACATGGAGATCATATCCCCCCTTATGTATTATACATGGAGATCATATCCCCCCTTATGTATTATACATGGAGATCATATCCCCCTTATGTATTATACATGGAGATCATATCCCCCCTTATGTATTATACATGGAGATCATATCCCCCCCTTATGTATTATACATGTTGATCATATTCCCCCTTAATCTCCTCTTCTCAAGAGAGAATACATTCAGTTCCTCTAATCTTTCCTCATAGCTGAGCTCCTCCATGCCTCTTATCAGTTTGGTTGCCCTTCTCTGTACTTTCTCCAGTTCCCCAATGTTCTTTTTGTGAATTGGTGCCCAAAACTAAACTGCATATTCCAGATGAGGTCTTACTAATGATTTTTACTGGGGAAATAATATCTCTCTCTCTGGAGTCTATACCTCTTTTATTACAATAGAGGATTTTGCTCGCTTTAGAAACCACAGCTTGGCATTGCATGCCATTATTAAGCTTGTGATCTACCAGGACTCACATTTTTTTTTCTCAGCAAGAACTCATCTATGTGGTCTGTTATTAAACTCTCCAGTATCTTCCCAACTATAGACGTTCAACGAAAACTACTTGGTAAAGACTTGGTAAAGATCCTTTTTTAAATATAGGCAGCACATTGGCCTTGAAATAAATAAATGGTGAGGCGCTAATCCTAATAAGTATCAGAGTGTAAACTAATAATAATAAAGTGCACCAATGTAAATGATAACACACATATATACAGTATATACAGTGTAATAATGAAATATATTATATTCACACAGTGCTCTGATCCAGATGGATCCACTCAGGTGCACTTAGGTGAAAAAACACAGGATAACCTGTACATTATAAAATGAATCCCTTTTTCCAAATGGAAAAAACACACAAAACTCCCCCTGTCCCTGTAGGGGACTATAAGTGATAAATATGTGTTCCCTTATATTAAAGGGAAACATTCATATGTGTATGATGCCAATTAAAAATAACTGACATAAAATGAACAAAATTTCAACAAAACACGTGAATCAACCACATAAATACACACATGTGAATCAAACAATAGAAAACCCAAATAATGTCCAATTTCATATATCTGTGGTCTTTAAACACATAAACACGTGCACGTGATCAGGTGATCTTCACTCTGGAGAAAAAAATCCTCCAGATAGCAGAAATGCCCCCTCACCTCCAAACCTTGACCACAAGGGCCAACTCGCCTTTTTAGGATCACAGCACGATCCTTATGAGAATAATCTCATCCAGGTAGAGATGCCGTATAAGATCCTTTCCTTAATACCACTCTCAGGTCACATTCCCATCAGGACCATGTTAATAATGAATAATGATGGCTACTTCTGCCACCCCCCTCTGCCAATCCCTTCACTGGCTCCCAATTGCCCAACGCATCAAATTCAAATGACTAACTCTGACATACAAAGCCATTCATAACGCTGCCCCAAACTACCTCACTGACCTGATACCCAAATACCACCCTACCCATGCCCTTCGCTCCTCACAAGACCTCCTACTCTCTAGCTCCCTAGTCTCCTCCTCCCACGCCCGACTGCAGGACTTCTCCAGGACTTCCCCCATCCTCTGGAACTCACTACCCCGATCCATCAGACTGTCACCTACCCTCCTCACCTTTAGGCGCACCCTGAAAACCCATCTCTTCAGGGAAGCCTACCCCACCCTCACCTAACAGCCGTTCTCCCCCACTCCTCCTACCACTCCATCCCCCACAGCCACTTCCTCCTGTACCTCTACCCCTTCCCTCCTAGATTGTAAGCTCGAAAGAGCAGGGCCCTCAAACCCCTTGTGTATTGTTACTGTATTGTCTCATGTACTGTCCCCAACTATAATGTACAGCGCTGGGCAAACCCTTTGGTGCTATATAAACACTGTATAATAATAATAATAATAAGACACAAGCAGAAACATCCTCCATAGTGCAATAACATTTATTTTGCCAACATATCAAGATAAAATGTATATAAGCCCACTCACATTTATCTCCTTCACAAAACGCTTTTACACCTCATGCTATGGGTGTACTGCATGGTGTACCAATATGGCATCCAGCTGGAAATGCGTCTCCGGAAGTTGCATACCGACGCGTTACGTCACGTTACCACGTGACTTCATCAGGGTATTATCCAGTATTACATTGGCTTTAAACCAACCCAGTGGTACAATGTCAGTAATTAAAGAGTCCCTAGTGTGCAGAAAGATTCTGGGCCCACTTGACTTTGGCCCTTTGGTGAATCCTCTTTTGTATTGGTCCTAATTGGCTTGGTTTGCTAATGAATGTTTTGGAGTCCTAGTTGGCACATTTAGCCTAGGTGCACACTTGTGCAGGTCAGGAACTAGTGTATAATCGCACACATTCCCCTCCCAAAGGCAAAATGCAGATGTGCGGGGGTGACATTCATATTTAATGGCATTCTCACACATCAAAATATGTAGTGCGCAAAATCGCATGGTGCTAATAATTTTGGTGCTTCCATTTAAAAAAAAAAGGCTTGGGGACTTCTTTCCCTTTGTTTCTCACAAGTTTAAACCTACTCTTACGATGGTCACATAATTTCTGTCTGTATGTACCTCATTACGTGATTCCCACATAGTTACCTGAAATGGCGAAGCATCTTTTCTGTTATATTAAAAAAAATTGATGTTTATTGGTGTGTACTCTCTATTCACAGGAAAGACAAAGGAAACAAGGCCAGAAGAACAGTCATTGCAGAAATTATGACAGTAAGCATTTAAACTATTCAAATGTATTTATGAAGGAAATGGCCAGATCTAAAATATGTTCCCTTCTAAAAATGTTGCAGCAGCAAATGAACACATCATCTACCATATTATTTTTATACAGTAACAATACCTTACATGGTACTCTACTGTCTTCAAAATTCCAAAATTATTATATCATCAAATAGGTTCAGTTATGAAGGGGGGAAATCATGTGTGATTAGGTTCTGATGTAGGCAGCCATTTTCCAGGGCAGTCTGTTTCCACCAATTTGTGGTCTTCACTGATTACATGAGTGCAGTTTATATAAATCAGCCGGTATGGCATTGGTCTCCAAACTGTGGCCTGTGGGCCAGATGTGGCCCTTTGCTCGCTTTTATCTGGCCCTTTTGGCACTATTTCAGCCACTGATACCAACAGTTGGGTAAAATTCCCCCCAGTTACACCAATGAAGAGGACACAACTCCTTCCAATGACACAAACGATGGGGAACAATTCGTCCTAGTGACACAATGATAGGATCCAATGATATCAATGATGGGACAGAATTCCTCCCACTGATACCAAGACAGTGTCTAAATCGGATTTGGCCTGTGATTACAGTTCTCAAAGTATGGGGAAAGAAAAGGCAGAGATAAGAGGTTATATTTGCCAAGCTGCTCAGTATCCTTAGATATACAGTGATGGAGATGCGTATTTGATCCCCTGCTGATTTTGAATGTTTGCCCACTCACAAAGAAATGATCTGTCTAAAAATCGAATGGTAGGTGTACTGTAACACTGAGAGACAGAATAGCAACAAAAAAATCAAAAGAAATGCATGTCTAACAAATGATGCACTGATTTGCATATTTATGAGAAAAATAAATATTTGATCCCCTTCACAAAACATGACTTAGTACTTAATGCAAATCCCTTGTTGGCAATCACAGAGGTCAGATGTTTCCTGTAGTTGGCCACCAGGTTTGCACACATCTCAGGAGGGATTTTGGCCCACTCCTCTTGGCAGATCCTCTCCAAGTCATTAAGGTTTGGTGACTGACATTTGTCAACTTGAACTTTCAGCTCCCTCCACAGATTTTCAATCGGATTAAGGTCTGGAGACTGGCTAGGCCACTCCAGGACCTTAATGTGCTTCTTCTTGAGCCACTCCTTTGTTGCCTTGGGTCATTGTCATGCTGGAACACCCATCCATGACCCATTTTCAATGCCCTGGCTGAGGGAAGAAGGTTCTCACCCAAGATTTGACGGTACATTGCCCCGTCCATCGCCCCTTTTGATGCGGTGCAGTTGTCCTGTATCCTTAGCAGAAAAACACCCCCGAAGCAGAATGTTTCCACCACCATGTTTGACAGTTGGGATGGTTTTCTTGGGGGTCATAGGGAGCATTCCTGCACCTCCTAACACGGTGAGTTGAGATGATGCCAAAGAGCTCGATTTTGGTCTCATCTGACCACAACACTTTCAACCAGTCCTCCTCTGCATCATTCAGATGTTCAGTGGCAAACTTTAGACGGGCCTAGACATGTGCTTTCTTGAGCAGAGGGACCTTGCGGGCACTGCAGGATTTCAGTCCTTGTTGGTGTAGTGTGTTTCCAATTGTTTTCTTGGTGACTGTGGTCTCAGCTGCCTGGAGATCATTGACAAGATCCTCACGTGTAGTTCTGGGATGATTCCTCACTGTTCTCATGATCATTGACACTCCACGAGGTGAGATCTTGCATGGTGCACCACACCTAGGGAGACTGACAGTTGTTTTGTGTTTCTTCCATTTGCGAATGTTTCCACCAACTGTTGTCACCTTCTCACCAAGCAATTTGACGATAGTTTGGTAGATCAGGCCAGCCTTGTGTAGGTCTACAATCTTGTCCCTGACATTCTTGGACAGCTCTTTGGTCTTTGCCATGGTGGAGAGTTTGGAATATGATGTTTGATTGCTCCTGTGGACAGGTGTCTTTTATACAGGTAACAAAATGAGATTAGCAGCACTGCCTTCAAGAGACTGCTTCTAATCTCAGCTTGTTACCTGTATGAAAGACACCTGGTAGCCAGAAATCCTGCTGAATGATAGGGGATCACATATTTATTTCTCTCATGTACATGAAAATCAGTGCATCATTTGTTAGACATGTATTTCTTTTGAATGTTTTCTTGTTATTCTGTCACTCAGTGTTTCAATACACCGAACATTCGATTTTTAGACTGATCATTTCTTTGTGAGTGGGGAAACATTCAAAATCAGCAGGGGATCAAATACTTATTTCCTTCACTGTTCCTTCACTGTATGAGAATAGCTCAGGTGTTTTAGGGTACAGGTGACTTTTAAGGCGTTAACCTAAATAGTGTTTCTTTTTTCAGGCAGGGAATGCATTGACCAACATTCTCAATCCGCTCCTGCTATCATCATTGTTTCCATTTTCCAAAGACCCTGAAATATACTCAAAATGTGAATTGAAGGAAGCTCTGCTCCCTAGGGAACGACACAGAGAAGGTGATGCGATTGTAGGCGCAGTTCTGCAAATTAGCTATGCTGATTCCTCCATAGGTAGAGAATGGTTTACTCTCCGACCCAGACTCGGAGACTGCATTTTGTAAGTATGCACAACATTTACTTGTAATGTTGAAAGTTTTTTTTTTTAATTTTCGAAATGAAGAAAGTGCCCTAACATTACCTGCAAACCTTTCTCGCTCCTAGGTTAGGCTGCACTGTGTGCAAAGAGGTCAATGGGACCACCTTTGCTCTGCTGTATGTTGAAAGCCATAAATAGACACTGGTTTAGATGTGAGATTATTTAACCACTTCAAGTTCGGACATTTCCTTTCTGTCTAGGACAATTTTCAGCTTTCACACTTTGAATGACAATTAAGCGGTCATGCAACACTGTACCCATATGAATTTTATAGCATTTTTTGAGACAAATAAAACTTTAATTTGGTGGTATTTATTCACCACTGGGACAGGGGCGGACTGACCATTCGAGCACTCAGGCACTGCCCGAGGGCCCGGGGTCAGTAGGGGGCCCCATGAAATGCCCCTTGTACATTTTATAGGCTTTTTTGGGTGTGCTTTGGGTGTGGGCAAGGACACAGGGGCTCCATGATCCCCCATTGCTCGGGGGCCCCATAAGTTGTCAGTCCACCCCTGCACTGGGATTTTTATTCTTTTGCTATATAAATGAAAAAGTCCAAATATTTTGAAAAAAAGTGTTTTTCTTTTAAAATTTTGCAAATAAATAATCTTTCTTCATAAATCTTGGGCAAAATGTATTCAGCTATCTTTTTAGTAAAAAAAAACAACCCAAATTAGTTTATAACGAAGAATTATAATTTTTCAAAATTGTTTTTACATTTTTATTTTTTTTTTATATTATTATTTTTTTTTAACATACTGTCACCATGGTGACACTGTACTACTTGTGGGGGGTGATGAAGATTTTTTTTTCTACACTGATTGCTTTTTCACCCATAAAGGCTGTAAAAGCAATCATTTCTCCTTCTCTCTAGCTGCATTATTGCAGCCATTGAGAAATACGGTGAGAGCTGTGATTGGTCACAGCTTGTCACATGGTACAAAGCTGTTGTGAATAGCCTTGTACCATGTGATCATTCACAGGTTTAACAAGTAGTAAATAATGATGTCAGGAAGTGACATCTTGTTTACTACCATTCATGTGATCACTGATTAGCCAATCAGTGATCACATGATCGGGACCTCACACAGAGGTCCTGTACAGTGATGGGCACAGTGGGCACCAGATCGCGGAGTGAGCTCTCCCAGGGAGCACGCACAGGCAGTAAATACTGGAGGACATTTAAAAACGGCCACCTGCTCCTGCACTGCTCTTGTCCAGCTGTTTATGTACATAGGCCGGACGGGAAGTGGTTAAAAACCCATTATGAACCTGTCATAGGGATGGCTGTAAAAGGGCTGTATCATCAACACTATGGGGTTGGTTTACTAAAGGCAAATAGATTGTGTACTTTGCAAAGTCAATAGCATGAGAATCTTGAAAATCCTCTCCATTTTCAAGGCTATTAGGCCAGATTCGGTAGGATCAAGGGAGAGATGATTGCTTTTACAGCCAGCAGTGTAAAAAAAAAGTCCTGTTCACTCTTCACAACTAGTACA
>NW_028318840.1:0-2500 GCF_062004578.1 Staurois parvus
CAAGGCTTTTGGAGATACTTTTGTAACCCTTTCCAGCTTCATGCAAGTCAACAATTCTTGATCGTAGGTCTTCTGAGAGCTCTTTTCTGCGAGGCATGGTTCAGATCAGACAGTGCTTCTTGAAACCAGTAAACCCAAAGCAGGTGTGTGTTTTTTAAGGGCAGGACAGCTGTCAGCAACACATCCAATATCATCACACTGATTGGAGTCAAGGTGGGCTCACTCCTGGCTCCAATTAGCTCTGGGAGAAGTCATTGAGCTAGGACCTCACATACTTTTTCCTCCCAGTATTGTGAATGTTTACATGTTATGTGCAATTAAACCATGGCAACATCTAATGTTTGTGTAGTATTATGTTCAGCAGACTGTGTTCTTCTATTGTTGTGACTTAGATGACGTTCAGAGCACATTTTATGCCCAATTCATGCAAAACTCCACGTAATCCCAAGGGGTTCACATACTTTTTCTTGCAACTGTATATATAAAATGCAAAAAAAAACTAAAAACTCTTCCACCAAAAAGTGCAAAAAGTGAAAAAAATCAATCCATAATATAATGTGAAGAAAATCAGTTCATAAAAAAAATGTGAAATAATATATATCAAAATATAACTCAAATTGTGACTAGAGTTGCTATTTTAAATAAATTGAAAAAAACAGAAATAAGTAAAAAAAAATACCATAAACAGCGCTCTCTAATGAGATGCAGTACTATCCCCAAAATTTATATAAGATACAAAATACTGAAAAAAAAAAAAAATATATATATATATATATATATATATATATTATAATATTAATAATCCAAAAGCAAAAAAAATAAGATACAAAATACTGAAAAAAAAATTATATATATATATATATATATAATGCAAAAAAAAACAAAAAACTCTTCCACCAAAAAGTGCAAAAAGTGCAAAAATCAATCCATAATATAATGTGTAGAAAATCAGTTCATAAAAAAAATGTGAAATAATATATATCAAAATATAACTCAAATTGTGACTAGAGTTGCTATTTTAAATAAATTGAAAAAAACAGAAATAAGTAAAAAAAAATACCATAAACAGCGCTCTCTAATGAGATGCAATACTATCCCCAAAATTTATATATGATACAAAATACTGAAAAAAAAAAAAAATATATATATATATATAAATAATAGAAATATAATAGAAATAATCCAAAACCAAAAAAAAAAAAAATAACTCTTCCACCAAAAAGTGCAAAAAGTGAAAATATTAATCCATAATATAATGTGAAGAAAATCAGTTCATAAAAAAAATGTGAAATAATTTATTTCAAAATATAACTCAAATTGTGACTAGAGCTGCTATTTTAAATAAATTGAAAAAAAACAGAAATAAGTAAAAAATACCATAAACCGCGCTCTCTAATGAGATGCAATACTATCCCCAAAATTATATAAGATACAAAATATTGAAAAAAATAAATATAAATAATCCAAAACCAAAAAAAATAAATAAATAACACTTCCACCAAAAAGTGAAAAAAGTGAAAAAAATCAATCCATAATATAATGTGAAGTAAATCAGTTCATAATATAATAAAGTCCAAAATCTTTCTCTTCAAAAAAATATCCACCACGACCGTGATCTCCGTTGAGCTCAACACCCCATCAAAGTGCAAGCTCACCTTGTTTAGAATATGTCAAAATCTGAAAGCTAGTGCCGGGCTTTCTTCTTAAACACCCAAGCATGCATTGCACACCCTAAAGGACTGAGACATAATCCGTGTTTACTTCTGAAAAAACAATTTCATTCATGTTGTGCTTCAAACACCACTTTATACATTGACATACCTTCTTAGACCTTAAGAAATTGCGGTCGCTTGCTTACTTAGCAACATCCACAGGCAGCGTAACTCTTCAATAAGACACAAAAATTGAATTCAACACAATTTTTCTAGTTTTTTTTTTTTCATGAAAAAAATATTCGAAATGAAAATGTTTTTTCCAGTCCTTTGAAGTGTAAGAAGGTCATAGTATTGATTTACTAAAATTGGAGAGTGCAAAATCTGGTGCAGCTCTGCAGAGAACCCAACCAGCTTTCAATTTTGTTTTCTTTTTTAAATTGAACAAGCCAAAGTTAGATTTTACATTCTCCAGTTTTAGTAAATCAACCCCCAATTACTTTCTTAAGCCCTGCCTCTGGGAAGTACTAAGGCTCGGTTCACACCTATGCAGTTTGCGTTTGATCCATTTCTGCAGTGTGTTTTGCATTTTTGCACATGCGTTTTTGCTGTGTTTTGCATTTTTTTTAGTTAAATTTTTTTCTTGTTGCTAGGTAGATTTAAACCGCAAAATGCATAAAAAATGCATCTAAAACGCGGCAAAATGCATAAATAACACAGAAAAAATCACTACATGCTTTTCTGCAGCGTTTCCATTGAAGTCTGTAGAGCCAAAAAGACAACTTTTTGCGTTCAAAAAAAGTCCCTATACTTCTCCAAAAAATGCATCTGGTGAAAATGTGGAGATG
>NW_028318840.1:7500-57500 GCF_062004578.1 Staurois parvus
TCCCTCCAGATCACCACTCCTAGCACACACACACCTAAATTATCCCACCTAGAACGATTCTTACTCCCTGCCGCCCCCGAATTTGCCTTCCCCAAACAAATCCCCCCCCAATCTTATAATATCCCCCCTCCTCCCTATCTCATGTCATACCACAGTGCCCAGGGCAGCTTCCCCTCCTGCCCACCCCTTGTCCTGGCCCTGGGAAGTAGCCGAGGTCCAACACCATCCCTACTATGTCAGAGCAAGAACTCTCCAATGAACAGGGTGCATGAGCATTGCTAATTGACTCAGAAGAGGGAAGGTCAGATCTCTGCGGAGAGGCTCCTGCTTCCACACAGATACCAGGATTCCTTTTCTGCAGCATGCTGGCAGGACACAGGCTTTTCTACTCAGGCTGTGGTTGCTTTCTACAGAGAACAATTGGTAAGACTTTGCACACCCTTTGTTTGGATGGATCTGGAATGTTCTGCATTTAGCTGGTTTCCTCTTAAAGTTCAAGTGAGCCTAACCACTCGCCGACCGCGTTATAGCCGAATGACGGTTACAGCGCAGTTGTCCGGTTCTGGGAGGGCGTCACAAAACGTCCTCCCAGGATTCGCCCTCCCGCACCCTCCCAGCGGCGTGCACCCCGCGCTCTCCGTGATCGGACACAGCTGATCAAATGATGAGGTAAAAGGCCAATCATAGCGGCCCTTTACCACGTGATCAGCTGTGTCCAATGACACAGCAGATCACCAAGTAAATATACAGTAGTTGCGGGTTATCGACAACACTTTCACGTGAGGAAAGTACTGCCACTGACCGCCAAATGACACAGAGGACATCTCCACCAATCATCAGTGCCCAGCATGTCCACCCCTCAGTGCCACCAGTCACTGCCCACCAGTGCCACCCAGCAGTTGTGCCCAGCAGTGCCACAAGTCAGTGCCACCCATCAGTGCCCATCACTGCTGCCTATCAGTGCCGCCTATCAGTGCCCATTATTGCTGCATATCAGTGCAGCATCAGCAGTGCCTCTTCACCAATGCCCAGCAGTGCTGCCTCATCAGTGCTGCCTATCAGTGCCCATCAGTTCCGCCTATCCATGCCACACCATCAGTGCCCATCATTGCAGCCTATCAGTGCCCATCAGTGCTGCTTATCCGTGTCATCTCTTCAGTGCCCATCAGTGCTGCCTATCAGTGCCCATCAGTGCCGCCTATCCATGCCACACCATCAGTGCCCATCATTGCAGCCTATCAGTGCCCATCAGTGCTGCTTATCCGTGTCATCTCTTCAGTGCCCATCAGTGCTGCCTATCTGTGCCACCTCATCAGTGCCCATCAGTGCAGCCTATCCGTGCCACATCATCAGTGCCCTTCATTGCAGCCTATCAGTGCCCATCAGTGCTGCTTATCCGTGCCACCTTATCCGTTGCTATCAGTGCCGCCTATCCGTGCCACATCATCAGTGCCCATCATTGCAGCCCATCAGTGCCCATCAGTGCTGCTTATCTGTCCCACCTCATCAGTGCCCATCAGTGCTGCCTATCCGTGCCCATCAGTGCTGCCTATCAGTGCAGCCTCATCAATGCACATCAGTGAAGGAGAAAACTTACCTGTCTGCAAAATTTTATAATAGAAAGAAAACTTTTTTTTTGCTGTTTTTTTGTTTTATAGTGCAAATAATAATATGCCCAGCTCTATTTGTGTGAAAAAAAAATGATAAAAATGTCATATGGGTACAGTGTTGTATGACCGCGCAATTGTCGTTCAAAGTGCGACAGCGCTGAAAGCTGAACATTGTCCTGGGCAGGAAGGGGGTATAAGTGCCCAGTAGGCGAGGGGTTACTATTCCAATCTGATTGTCCATCCACCAACAAACGAGCGATGTTGGATGTACATCGGATGGATTGAGTAAGTAGGTCTTCGCATTACCTTGCTGTTGGTCATTCTAAAGCAGAGATTTTATTATTTTAAAGTGAACCCCGTCAGATGGGGGGGGGGGGGGTGGTAATAGATGTACGCTGACGATGAGAGGCCCCAACAAGGGTTCGGAAGAAAATAAAATATTATGTGCAGGCGCCTTGTGAAAGCTGCTTTTAGCCTTGTGCATTGGCTTAATGACATTACATTGATCAATCTGACAGCTTGTATATTGTTCTTCGCCATTATTCACAGTCATTTCCCTCTTTGCAGCTGCATCTATATCTGTGCCGACTTTTTGTGTTTCTGATCTACTTTGGGTTTTACATTTCAGCCATCTTCCTGGGATCCTATCGGATGCCTTATGACGAAATCAAGAACATCATCTTAGAAGTAGACGAAGAGAAATTGTCAGAGTCACTAATCCAGGTAATGATTAATAATGAATAAATCGACTAAATAATCATGATTATTGCCAATTTAAAAAAAAATATGTTATTACTATTATTAATGATAATAATATAGTAATAATTAATTAATAAAATAATTAATGTTTCATGGAAACAAAATATGTCAGTTATCATGACTTTATTTTATTATAAAATATCATGATATAAATTATTAGTAAATCTGTTTTTAGTTTACATATAATTTTTCAGTAGAAGTAGTCAAAATATCTATATCTATCTATAAAATCTATATATATATATATATATATATATATATATATATATATAGATAGATAGATAGATATTTTGACTACTTCTACTGAAAAATTATATGTAAACTAAAAACAGGTTTACTAATAATTTATATCATGATATTTTATAATAAAATATAGTCACTATAACTGACATTATTTTGTATATATATCTCAATTTTTATTTTATATATATATATATATATATATATATATATATATATATATATATATATATATATATATATATAAATGCTAAAATTATTTGTTTAGTGGGTTTTCCTTGTAGTGCAGGGTTCTTTCCAATAATAGAAATAATAATAATACGGTCATAAAATGATTCCTAATGTTTCCCAGGAAAAAAAAAACATTATTAAAAGAATTTGTGTTTCATGGAAACAAAATAATGTAAATTATCATGACTTTAATTATAAATTATCATGATATAAATTATTAGTAAATCTATTTTTAGTTTATATATAATTTTTCAGTAGAAGTAGTCAAAATCTATCTATAGATTATATATATATATATATCTCAATGCTAAAATTATTTCTATAGTGGGTTGTCCTTGTAGCGCAGGGTTCTTTCCAATAATAGAAATAATAATAATACGGTCATAAAATAATTCCTAATGTTTCTCAGGAAAATAAAATAATACATGAATAAAATAAACCCTCATTTTTCCCAGGAAAAAAAAATAATACATTAATAAAATAATTTTCCCAGGAAGAAAAAATAATTGAATAAAACAATTTGTAATGCTTCCTGGAAATAACCATTATTATATCTTTTAGGTGTCATCCTGTGCCCAGGCAATGGGCATTGTTGGGCTGGTAGGGCCTTTGGTCCTACCAGCCCGACAATGTCCACAGCTTGGCCACAGGCCCTCTTTAAAAGCTATAGTAATGGTTTTCCGATGGTTTACACGTGTTATGTTTCTATGAATTGAATATGAATTATTGAACAGGAATTTTGTTCGACTTGTTAAGAAGAAATTTGCTTGATAAAAATCTCCTTTTTTTCTTTTATTTGAAAGTTTTTATTTAATTTTTTGTGTTGGCTATTTGGATTTTATTTTATTTCATCTTATATATTATGATTTTATGTATTCAGGGACAGTTCACATCAGAACACGGTGAGGGAAACCCACATGCACTTGCGATCTTCAGTGGGTGTCACTGTTAATGACACCCTAACGCAGGTTGCAAATGCAGTGCGTTTGCCTGCACCATATTGCACGTTACAGAGGTACCATGCGATCTGGCTGTTCGCTGTATTTTTTTTAATATAGTGCATGTACTAATTTGGTGCAGTCCATCGCAATTTCAAATCTGATTTGAAAAAGGGGGCCATGCCCTTGAAATGCGTTGTTCCAGCAACTGTGTATCGTCATCAGTGGCTTCCGGTACTTCCATCAGCAGCGCCGGCTTTATCCTTAGCTGTTCGTATGTGTAGAGTCCTTGGCGTTCGAAGTAGTCCAGTGCTGGAGTTTCATCTACGAAGGTTCGGTTTACTGTACTCTATGGTGTTCCAGTACCTTACCATATCTGGTGCAAGGCTGTGTGGGGACCCCGAGGCCTGTGTGGTCCCTAGAGAGAAGCAAGGCAGGAGGGTTCAATCATGGATTTTGAGATAGGTGTCCCATTAGCCCAGTGGCACACAGAGCAATCATGCTAATGTGAACAGGGTGGTAATGGTGTGCCCAGGCACATCTGGCAAACACTGTGCGCACGCCTACGGTCTTTGATATGTCTGCATCACAATCAAGGAAAAAAAAATTTTTTGCTTGCACATGATTGGATGATGGACCCCAGTAGAGCTTCACCCCATGTACTAAGCTCTGGAGCGACTGCACTTGCAAAGAGCGCAGTCTATTTGTCTTTAGCAAATCAGCCCCTTAGTTTTGTTTTTTCCGGGTTTAACTCAACATTTCATCACATTATATTTTTGGTGTTGATATTTCACAATACTACATGCAGGGCCGTGGATAAGGGGGTACCACCAGTCTTCCTGTACGGGGCCCAGGCAAGCTGGGGGGCCCAGGACGATGGGTGAGTTGGATGTGGGCAGGGAGGGTGATCGGCACGGTGGGGGCAACTACTGGAACCGGTCCCCTGGATGGCTCTCTCTGCAGCAGCTGACAGCCGGCTTCTTCTCCTCTCCCTCCCGCTGGTTTTCAGCTGCTACAGAGAGAGCCATACAGGGGACCGGTTCCAGTAATTGCGCCCTCCCCCCTCGCCCACCATGTTGATCACCCTCCCTGTGCACATTTGAGTCACCCACAGTGAATGGGTCCCCCACAGTACCAGCTTCCCTCCTCTCCTTCCAGCTGCAAGCACACAATAGGATCTTTCAGTATGGAGAGTGGGGGAAGGTTCGGTAAATATGTTACATTAACCAGCTTCTTCCTTTGCTGAATGAACACAATGAGTGATCCATACTGATCACTCACTGTGTGCATTCATAACTAAAGCATAGTGAACTGTGTTTTGTTTTTTTGAAGGGGGCCCTGTCAGGTTTGCTGTATGGGGCCCCGTGGTTTCTAACAGCAGCCCTGACTACATGAAATCCATAGCATTGCAAGAACAGCTTTCACTCTGTGCAGGAGCCGGCCAGACTTGGTAGGCAGAGAAGGGGAGAAGACCGGAACCCCAGAGAGGTCATTCCTTCAAGGGTGGAGCACTAACTTTTGATACTGCAAATCAATAAATACAAAATTGTTACCCAAAACAAAGAAACATCGGACTCAAACTTTCTTGCATCTGACTTTACCAAAATCCTTCTACCTCGGGGAGTAACTAAGCTGAGGACCACCCATAGTGCAACCATAAAGATCTTCCATTATAACAGTCCCGATCAGAGGAGAACATGTACAAAGAGGCATAACTTTTTTTTAAATAACTTACATAGGACATTCAAATATCACTTGTTGGCAGAGTAACTCTTCCCCTGTGGCAACTCTTCCCCTGTGGCAACTCTTCCCCTGTGGCAACTCTTCCCCTGTGGCAACTCTTCCCCTGTGGCAACTCTTCCCCTGTGGCAACTCTTCCTCTGTGGTAACTCTTCCTCTGTGGTAACTGCTCTTCTTTTTCACATATTGGTAGTGTAACACTTCCTCTGTGGTAATTCTTCTACTTCGTTTTCACGTGTTGGTTGAGTAGCTCTACCTCTACGGTAACTATTCTTCTTTTTCACATATTGGTGGAGTAACTCTTCCTCTATGGTAACTCTTCCTCTATGGTAACTCTTCCCCTATGGTAACTCTTCCCCTATGGTAACTCTTCCTCTCTGGTAACTCTTCATCTCTGGTACCTCCTCTTATTTTCCACATATTGGTAGTGTAACTCTACTTCTGTGGTAACTCTTCCTCTGTGGTAACTCTTCTTTTACTTCTTTTTCACATGTTGGTTGAGTTACTCTTCCCCTATGGCAACTCTTCCCCTATGGCAACTCTTGCTCTGTGGTAACTCTTCCCTTATGGTAACTCTTCCTCTGTGGTAACTCTTCCCTTATGGTAACTCTTCCTCTGTGGTAACTCTTAGTCTTTTTCGCAGGTTGGTAGAGTAACTCTTCCTCTATGTCAACTCTTCCTCTATGTCAACTCTTCCTCTATGTCAACTCTTCCTCTGTGGTAACTCTTCCTCTGTGGTAACTCTTCCCCTGTGGTAACTCTTCCTCTCTGGTAATTCTTCCTCTCTGGTAATTCTTCCTCTCTGGTACCTCCTCTTATTTTCCACATATTGGTAGTGTAACTCTACTTCTGTGGTAACTCTTCCTCTGTGGTAACTCTTCTTTTACTTCTTTTTCACATGTTGGTTGAGTTACTCTTCCCCTATGGCAACTCTTCCTCTGTGGTAACTCTTCCCTTATGGTAACTCTTCCTCTGTGGTAACTCTTCCTCTGTGGTAACTCTTAGTCTTTTTCGCAGGTTGGTAGAGTAACTCTTCCTCTATGTCAACTCTTCCTCTATGTCAACTCTTCCTCTGTGGTAACTCTTCCTATGTGGTAACTCTTCCTATGTGGTAACTCTTCCTCTGTGGTAACTCTTCCTCTGTGGTAACTCCTTTACTTTGTTTTCACGTGTTGGTTGAGTAACTCTTCCCGTATGGTAACTATTCTTTTATTTTTTCGCATGTTGGTTGAGTAACTCTACTTCTATGGTAATTTTTCTTTTACTTCATTTTCACATGTTGGTTGACTAACTCTGTCTCTATGTTAACTCTTCTTCTTTTTCACGTGTTGGTAGAGTAAAAGAAAATACTACTACTACTAATAATAAATAAAATAAATAAATGCAAATTGAAATAATAAAAATTAAATAAATAAAAAGTTATTTGACCAACTTTACCAGGAGTTTTTACTCAATAGACTTTGCAAATAAAAAATTAAAATAAGTACAATAATAATAATAATAAAATAAATAAAAAGTAATTTAACCAATTGTACCAGGAGACTTTACTCAGTAGACTTTGCAAATCAAAAATTCAAATAAATAAATACAATTTTAAGTAATAATAATAATAATAACAAAAATAATAATAATAAAAAAATAAAAAGTTATTTGACCAATTTGTAAGAGGAGCTTTTACTCAATAGGCTTTGCAAATAAAAAATTATAATTCTAAATTATATAATTATAATTATATAATTAAAAAAAATAAATACAATGTAAGTAATAATAATAAAAATAAAATAAATAAAACATTATTTTACCAATTGCACCAGGAGCTTTTACTCAATAGACTTTGCAAATAAAAAATTATAATTATAGATTATATAATTAAAATAAATTAAATTATTATTATGTACATTTAATTAAATATTTTTACATTATAAAATTTGTAATTATACATTTTTATTTGCCAAGTCTGTTGAGTGAAAGCTCCTGGTACAATTGGTCAAATAACTTTTTATTATTGTTATTATTATTATTAATAATAATAATAATAATAATAATAATAATAATAAAATAAATAATAATTAAATAAATAAAAAGTTATTTGACCAATTGCACCAGCATCTTTTACTCAACGATGGAAGTCGTTCTCCTTTCCTCCGGTGAACGCCACGGCTTCAGACCAGTTTACTTTCCTGTTGCCAAGCTTCACAATTTTTTTTTTTTCCCAGTTCAGAATGAAAAGGAATCAGATAGATGAAGGTAATTAAATTGTCAGGCTGACAGCGATGGACTATATTTTAGTGATAACTCGTTTCATCTTAGAAGGAGAAAAAAAAATAAAAATCAATGCGTTTGTGTTGTGCGCAGCGTGTGGAATGCACCGCGTGCTCTGTGTATGTGCTCTGCGTGTCTCTGATTACTCCCTGCCCTGCTTCATGCCCAGTAATTGGCTGTTTTCAATAACTGACGCGCGTTTCCATCACTTGGACGGATTTGAGGATGGTAATGGACATAAGTGCGCGGGATTTGCTGCGGGCGGCGCAGGGGGGGGGGGTAAAACCGCGCCGTTCGCCTTTTATTATTGACTGGAATCTGCTCTCCATCTATTTTTACATTTTTTTTCCTTTTGTCATTTTAAACAGTTTGTTGTTTCGTGATTTCTCCCGGTTATTAGCGATGTTTTGGCGTTTGCCCTTAGTGCGTTCATCGTCGCTCTCCTTCTCCTCGTCCGTACAAATCAACGATAGAAGAAGAAAGTCGATGTGATATTTATAAAGTGGACCTGTCAGTAAATTTACAAATCTCCGAAAATAAATTGCGGACCAAATAGAATCGTATTTTTAGGAATCGTCCCGCCTTTTATCAAGCTGTCCTTGAGCCCCAGACCGGAGACTTTGCCTAGTGCAAGGGTAGGCAACCTGAGAGCCGCAGGACTACAAGTCCCATCATGCCTCTGCAAGTCATAGCTGTAACTGTCAGTTGTGTAATCTTTGCAATGCCTCATGGGAAATGTAGTTCCACAACAGCTAGAAAGCTGCAGATTGCCTACCCCTGGCCTAAGCTGAGGTGATGGCTGCAGACCAGAGGAAGCATTTCCTTACGGCTCCTCTGAAAAGCGAACCACACCCAGATCGCTTTTCAGCGACGTTTTATCAGGCGGTGAGAGGGAGATATGTTGCCTCCTCACCATCTGATTTATTCTTTTAGGGCTGGTTCACACGACATGCGTTTCAGTTGCGTTTTTTTCTACATCCAAAACGCACAGAAAGCAGGTGATATGGTGGTCAGTGTCATAGTTCACATCAGTGCAGGGGCAGACTGACCATTTGGAAACTCGGGCACTGCCCGAGGGCCCGGGGTCAGTAGGGGGCCCCATGAGATGCCCCTGGTACCTTTTTCATAGGCTTTTTTGAGTTTGGGCAAGGACACAGGGGCCCCATGATCCCCTATTGCCCGGGGGCCCCATGAGTTTTCAGTCTGCCCCTGTGCGGGCCCCATGATCCCCTATTGCCCGGGGGCCCCATGAGTTGTCATTCCGCCCCTGCAGGGGCCTCATGATCCCCTATTGCTCGGGGGCCCCATGAGTTGTCAGTCCGCCCCTGCAGAGGCTCCATGATCCCCTATTGCCCGGGGGCCCCATGAGCTTTAAGTCTGCCCCTGCAGAGGCCCCATGATCCCCTATTGCCCGGGGACCCAATGAGTTGTCAGTCCACCCCTGCTCATGTCCCTATTTAAATTGAAGAAAAAGGGGGGAAAAATTAACAGGAACGCATCAAAAAATGCACACGCGGAAACGCATCTAGACTGCGTTTCTATAGTGTGAACCGGCCCTTAGGCCCCATGCTCACTGGTTGTTTTGCTGTCCTTTCTACATGCCTTTCCTCCTGCCAAAAAAACTGACACGGGTTCTAACCCTTCCGTATTAATCCAAATAAAAAATGAATAAATATATACTTTTAAAAAAAAAATAGGCTCTACACACGCGTGTTCCTGTTACAATATTGTTTAATTCTTTTTTCCTTTTTAGCTTGTGAGTGTTACAAAAAAAAAAAAAAAACACACTTTTAGAGGCCCATAGCACCAAGTAAACAAACATTTATATTTATTTATGATGCAAGTATATTCACATGCATGTGCTTGCTGAATATTATCATGTAAAAAAAAAAAAAATGAAGAGGGCTCTAACCCTTCCATATTAATCCAGATAAAAATAAATAAATTAATAGATTAAACATTGTAGTTCTACACACATGATCCTGTTGCAATATTGTTTAATATTTTTTCCTTTTTAGTTTGTGAGTGTTTAAAAAAAAAACTGACAAG
The DNA here is from genome assembly GCF_062004578.1 of Staurois parvus. NCBI lineage: Eukaryota > Metazoa > Chordata > Amphibia > Anura > Ranidae > Staurois > Staurois parvus. The sequence continues at coordinate 17,330 of NW_028318840.1, forward strand.
GGCTCTAAATGTTCCGTATTAATCCAAATAAAAAAATAATAAATAGATGAAAAAAAAAAGTTTTGGCTCTACACATGTTCCTGTTGAAATATTGTTTAATTCTTTTTGTGTCCTTTTTAGTTTGTTAAAAAAAACTGACAAGGTCTCTTACCCTTCCATATTAATCCAGATAAAAAAATAAATTAATAGATTAAATGTTTTAGTTCTACACACACATGTTCCTGTTGCAATATTGTTTAATTTTTTTTTTCCTTTTTAGTTTGAGTGTTAAAAAAAACAAAACAAAACACACTTTTAGAGGACCATAGAACCAAGTAAATAAACATTTATATTTATTTATGAGTCAAGCAGGGGCGGACTGACCATTGGGGAACCCGGGCACTGCCCGAGGGCCCGGGGTCAGTAGGGGGCCCCATGAGATGTCCCTGGTGCCTTTCATAGGCTTTTTTGGGTGTGGTTTGAGTGTGGGCAAGGACACAGGGGCCCCATGATCCCCTATTGCCCGGGGGCCCCATGAGTTGTCAGTCCGCCCCTGGATTCAAGTATATTTACATACGCTTGCTGAATATTATCATGTAAAAAAGAAAAAGAGGGCTCGAACCCTTCCATATTAATTCAGTTAAATAAATAAATTTAATAGATTAAATATTTTAGTTCTACGCACACACGTTCCTGTTGCAATATTGTTTAATATTTTTTCCTTTTTAGTTTGTGAGTGTTTAAAAAAAAAACTGACAAGGGCTCTAACTGTTCCATATTAATCCAAATAAAAAAAATTAATAAATAGATTAAAAAAAAAGTTTTGGCTCTAAACACACATGTTCCTGTTACAATATTGTTTAATTTTTGTCCTTTTTAGTTTGTGTGTTAAAAAAAAACTGACAAGGTCTCTAACCCTTCCATATTAATCTAGATAAAAAAAATAAATTAATAGATAAAATGTTTTAGTTCTACACACACATGTTCCTGTTGCAATATTGTTTAATTATTTTTTTGTCCTGTTTAGTTTTTGTTTTAAAAAAAACTTTTAGAGGGCCATAGAACCAAGTAAACAAACATTTAGATTTATTTGTGATGCAAGTATATTCACATATGCTTGCTGAATCTTATCATGTAAAAAAAAAAAAAAAAAAGGGCTCGAACCCTTCCATATTAATTCAGATAAAAAATAAATTAATAGATTAAACATTTTAGTTCACACACACGTTCCTGTTGCAATATTGTTTAATATTTTTTCCTTTTTAGTTTGTGAGTGTTTAAAAAAAAAACTGACAAGGGCTCTAACTGTTCCATATTAATCCAAATAAAAAAAATTAATAAATAGATTAAAAAAAAAGTTTTGGCTCTAAACACACATGTTCCTGTTACAATATTGTTTAATTTTTGTCCTTTTTAGTTTGTGTGTTAAAAAAAAACTGACAAGGTCTCTAACCCTTCCATATTAATCTAGATTAAAAAAATAAATTAATAGATAAAATGTTTTAGTTCTACACACACATGTTCCTGTTGCAATATTGTTTAATTATTTTTTTGTCCTGTTTAGTTTTTGTTTTAAAAAAAAAAAAAAACTGACAAGGTCTCTAACCCTTCCATATTAATCCAGATAAAAAAAATTAATTAATAGATGAAATGTTTTAGTTCTACACACACAAGTTCCTGTTGCAATATTGTTTAATATTTTTTTTTCCTTTTTAGTTTGTGAGTGTTAAAAAAAAAAATACACTTTTAGAGGGCCATAGAACCAAGTAAACAAACATTTAGATTTATTTGTGATGCAAGTATATTCACATACGCTTGCTGAATCTTATCATGTAAAAAAAAAAAAAAAAAGGGCTCGAACCCTTCCATATTAATCCAGATAAAAAAATAAATTAATAGATTAAACATTTTAGTTCACACACACGTTCCTGTTGCAATATTGTTTATATTTTTTTTTTCTTTTTAGTTTGTGAGTGTTTAAAAAAAACTGACAAGAGCTCTAACTGTTCCGTTTTAATCCAAATAAAAAATTAATAAATAGATTAAAAAAAAAAGGTTTGGCTCTAAACACACATGTTCCTGTTGCAATATTGTTTAATTCTTTTTGTGTCCTTTTTAGTTTGTTTGTTAAAAAAAAACTGACAAGGTCTCTTACCCTTCCTTATTAATCCAGATAAAAAAATAAATTAATAGATGAAATGTTTTAGTTCTACACACACATGTTCCTGTTGCAATATTGTTTTTTTTTTTCCTTTTTAGCTTGTGAGTGTTACAAAAAAAAAAAAAAAACAACAAATACTTTTAGAGGACCATAGAACTAAGTAAACAAACATTTATATTTATTTATGATGCAAGTAAATTCACATACGCTTGCTGAATATTATCATGGTAAAAAAAAAATGAAGAGGGCTCTAACCCTTGCATATTAATCCAGATAGAAAAATAAATTAATAGATTAAACGTTTTAGTTCTACACACACATGTTCCTGTTGCAATATTTATTATTCAATATTTTTTCCTTTTTAGTTTGTGTGTGTTTAAAAAAAAACTGAAGAAGGGCTCCATATTAATCCACATAAAAAATTAATAAATAGATTTAAAAAAAAGTTTTGGCTCTAAATACACATGTTCCTGTTGCAATATTGTTTAATTATTTTTTTGTCCTTTTAAGTTTTTGTGTTAAAAAAAAACTGACAAGGTCTCTTACCCTTCCATATTAATCCAGATAAAAAAATTAATTAATAGATGAAATGTTTTAGTTCTACACACACAAGTTCCTGTTGCAATATTGTTTAATATTTTTTTCCTTTATAGTTTGTGAGTGTTAAAAAAAACCACAACACTTTTAGAGGCCCATAGAACCAAGTAAACAAACATTTATATTTATTTATGATGCAAGTATATTCACATACTCTTGCTGAATATTATCATGTAAAAAAAAAAATGAAGAGGGCTCGAACCCTTCCATATTAATCCAGATAAAAAAGAAATAGATTAATAGATTAAACATTTTAGTTCACGCACACGTTCCTGTTGCAATATTGTGTAATATATTTTTTCCTTTTTAGTTTGTGAGTGTTTAAAAAAACTGACAAGGGTTCTAACTGTTCCATATTAATTCAAATAAAAAAAATGAATAAATAGATTAAAAAAAAAGTTTTAGCTCTAAACACACATGTTCCTCTTGCAATATTGTTTAATATTTTTTTCCTTTTTAGTTTCTGTTTAAATAAAACTGACAAGGGCTCTAACTATTCCATATTAATCCAAATAAAAAATTAATAAATGGATTAAAAAAAAACTTTTGGCTGTAAACACACATGTTCCTGTTAAAATATTGTTTACATTTTTTTTTACTTTTTAGTTTGAGAGTGTTACAAAAAAAACAAAACACACACTTTTAGAGGACCATAGAACCAAGTAAACAAACATTTATATTTATGTATGATGCAAGTATATTCACATACGCTTGCTGCTGAATATTATTATGTAAAAAAAATAATGAAGTGGGCTCGAACCCTTCCATATTAATTCAGATAAAAAATTAATTAATAGATTAAACGTTTTAGTTCTACACACACATGTTCCTGTTGCAATATTTATTATTCAATATTTTTTCCTTTTTAGTTTGTGAGTGTTTAAAAAAAAAACTGAAAAAGGGCTCTAAGTGTTCCATATTAATCCAAATAAAAAATTAATAAATAGATTTAAAAAAAAAAGTTTTGGCTCTAAATACACATGTTCCTGTTACAATATTTTTTAATTTTTTTTTTCCTTTTTAGTTTGTGAGTGTTACAAAAAACAAAACAAAAACAAAACACTTTTAGAGGCCCATAGAACCAAGTAAATAAACATTTATATTTATTTATGATTCAAGTATATTCACATACGCCTGCCGAATATTATCATGTTAAAAAAAAAATGAATAACTATGATGCTGTGAAAAACATTTTAAAATTCTCAGACGTTATAAAACACTTTTTCAGTCATTTTGTAGCATTTTTTTCTTCTGTTAAAGTTTTTTTTTTTTTTATTCAGCCGCATTTTTAAGTATTTTCCTTCTTTTATCAAATGGAAAAAGCCAGCATGCATCCCTCACCCAAGCGCTGTGATTAAATTCTTAATCTTAACACTTAATCACACTTTTAAGAGCAGTTGAAAAGCTGTAAAAAAAAAAAAAGGACTACTTTGAAGAGCAGAAATTTCATGTCTCAGGATTTGATATAAAAATATAAAATAGGAACAAGGAAAAAATGTCTTGAGAACGCTCAAGTTGACACCTACGTGTAGGTGAGATTGTTCACCGGCGGCAGCCAGACAATGGAGGCAAAGTTTAAAAGAACAAAAAGTTTAACGGAGAGTGACATTTTTTTATTTTGCTTTTGAAGGGCAATTTTAGTGTTGAACGTTTATTGTTTTAAAGGGATACAAAAGCCACAAGGCTACTACATTTATTGTGTAGGTGAAGAACAAAGACAGTGCTGTCATCCTTGCCATTGTTGAATGCAAAACTCCACTCCAGTGTCCTCCTACAATCCAAACTGGAGGGTTAAAGGACCTCTGTACAATTGTCCATCAATCCATTGGTTCTCTATAGTCCTTCAGTCCAGTGCAGGGGCGGACTGACAACTCATGGGGCCCCCGGGCAATAGGGGATCATGGGGCCCCTGTGTCCTTGTCCAAACTAAAAAAAAAACTATGAAAAAGGTACCAGGGGCATCTCATGGGGCCCCCTACTGACCCCGGGCCCTCGGGCAGTGCCCGAGTTTCCAAATGGTCAGTCCACCCCTGGTCCAGTGCTTCTCAATCGTAGCGAGACCAGGGCACCGTAGATTTTTTTGAAACCTTCCGTGCTCCAACAGATAAAAAAAAACCTCATATAATAAAAATATCGGAATGAAAAAATAACCCTATAACAGAATTCTCAATAAAAGAATGGCCCTTTAAACCATTGGTGTCGGTGGGATAGTGGCCACCAGGGAAAAGTAGCTCCCCAAATCCTTGGTGTCGGTGGGATAGTGGCCTTCAGAGAAGAATATCTCCCCAAATTATTGGTGTGGGTAGGAGAGTGGCCACCATGGAAGAATAGCTCCCCAAATTATTGGTGATAGTGGAAGCATAGCTCCCCAAATCATTGGTGTGGGTAGGATAGTGGCCACCAGGGAAAAATATCTCCCCAAATTATTGGTGTGGGTAGGAGAGTGGCCATCATGGAAGAATAGCTCCCCAAATTATTGGTGTGGGTAGGAGAGGGGCCACCATGGAAGAATAGCCCCCCAAATCATTGGTGTCGGTGGGATAGTGGCCACCATGGAAGAATAGCTACCCAAATAATTTTGTGTTGGCAGGATAGTGGCCACCAGGAAAGAAAACTTCCCCAAGTCACTGGTGTCAGTGGGATAATAGCTCTCCAAATCATCGGTGTCAATGGGATAATGGCCACTGTAGAACAGAAATAATTTGTGTTGGCAGGATAGTGGCCACCAGGAAAAAATAGTTCAAGAAATAATTGGTGTTGGTGGAATCCTGTCCACCAGGGAAGAAAACTTCCCCAAGTCACTGGTGTCAGTGGGACAACAGCTCTCAAATTAACTCTTAACTCATTGGTGTCAGTAGGATAGTGGCTACCAGGGAAGAATAGTTCCCCAAATCATTGGTGTTGGTGGGATAGTGGCTACCAGGGAAGAATAGCTCCCTATATCATTGGTGTCGGTGGGATAGTGGCTGCCAGGGAAGAACAGCTCTCCAAATCATTGGCGTTAGTGGAAGAATAGCTCCCCAAATCACTGGTTCCGGTGAGATAGTGGCCACCAGGGAAGAATAGCTCCCCAAATCATTGGTATCGGTGGGATAGTGGCTACCAAGGAAGAAGAGCTCCCCAACTCATTGGTGTCAGTGGAATAAAGGCCACCAGAGAAGAAGAGCTCCCCAACTCATTGGTGTCAGTGGAATAGTGGCCACCAGAGAAGAAGAGCTCCCCAAATCACTGGTGTCAGTGGGATAATAGTTCTCCAAATCGTCGGTGTCAATGGGATAATGACCACCGTGGAAGACTAGCCCCTCAAATCATTGGTGTCGGTGGGATAGTGGCCACCAGGGAAGAATAGCTACCCAAATAATTTTGTGTTGGCAGGATAGTGGCCACCAGGAAAGAAAACTTCCCCAAGTCACTGGTGTCAGTTAGATAATAGCTCTCCAAATCATCGGTGTCAATGGGATAATGACCACTGTGGAAGAATAGCCCCTCAAATAATTTGTGTTGGCAGGATAGTGGCCACCAGGAAAGAATTGCTCAAGAAATAATTGGTGTCGGTAGAATCCTGTCCACCAGGGAAGAAAACTTCCCCAAGTCACTGGTGTCAGTGGGACAACAGTTCTCAAATCATTGATGTCAATGAGATAATGACCACCATGGAAAAAGAGCTCCCCAAATAATTGGTGTCAGTGGGATAGTGGCCACCAGGGAAGTATAGCTCCCTAAATCATTGGTGTCAGTGGATACTGGCCACCAGAGAAGAATAGCTCCCTAAATCATTGGTGTCAGTGGGATAGTGGCCACTAGGGAAGAATAGCTCCCTAAATCATTGGTGTCAGTGGGATAGTGGCCACCAGGGAAGAATAGCTCCCTAAATCATTGGTGTCAGTGGATACTGGCCACCAGAGAAGAATAGCTCCCTAAATCATTGGTGTCAGTGGGATAGTGGCCACCAGGGAAGAATAGCTCCCTAAATCATTGGTGTCAGTGGGATAGTGGCCACCAGGGAAGAATAGCTCCCTAAATCATTGGTTTCAGGACAATGTCTCCCAGTCTCCCAGTTGGGCTCCTGCATTGTCACGTGGGCTTCTGACGTAGACTGCAAGTGGCTGTGCCAATCCACACTGCACAGACACGGCCCACTGTTGTCACCATCAGAGTCATAAAAATCATCCCTTGTAGTGGGGCCACACCGGCACTGCAAGGGTTAATAGCTAATTTAGGTCTAGGGGAAGGTTGCTGCAATGCTAGACCTGTTCCCACAGCATTTTCTACTTTGTCAGTCAGGGGTCAATCCGTTCATGCGCTAACAAGAAGCATGCTGATAGGAGGAGAGAGCAGAGTGATGAGGTAATCACTGTGCTGCTTCTCCATTCACTGTCCATTCACAAGCTGGGGGTTGGTCTGGGATCACTTGAGCTCATAGGTGATGTTGACCAATAGACTGGGGACATCTTGCGGCAGAAACAAGTACTGCAGGTGAAATGATGATGAACTCATCACCGGGGTCATCCTAATAGCATCATTGGCCCCTGGGCAAAGTAATGCACTGGGGCCCATACTGGCCTGCACCAATTCATGCACCTGCTCTCAAGAATGAAAGTATAAATAGCTGATAGAATTAAACAAATATTTATTAGTACTTTTAATAAAAATCAATTTTAAACTATCGTAAAGCATGCCATTAATCAAAGACTGATCAATACACAGGGAACAGTACAGGGGGGGGGGGGCAGAAGGGCAGAGTACAGGGGGGATCAGGAGGGCACAATACAGGGATCAGGAGGGCACAATACTGGGATCAGGAGGGCACAGTACAGGGATCAGGAGGGCACAGTACAGGGATCAGGAGGGCACAATACTGGGATCAGGAGGGCACAATACTGGGATCAGGAGGGCACAATACTGGGATCAGGAGGGCACAATACTGGGATCAGGAGGGCACAATACTGGGATCAAGAGGGCACAATACGGGGATAAGGAGGGCACAATACTGGGATCAGGAGGGCACAGTACAGGGATCAGGAGGGCACAATACTGGGATCAGGAGGGCACAATACTGGGATCAGGAGGGCACAATACTGGGATCAAGAGGGCACAGTACAGGGATCAGGAAGGCACAATACTGGGGGATAAGGAGGGCACAATACTGGGATCAGGAGGGCACAGTACAGGGATCAGGAGGGCACAATACTGGGATCAGGAGGGCACAATACTGGGATCAAGAGGGCACAGTACAGGGATCAGGAAGGCACAATACTGGTGGATAAGGAGGGCACAATACTGAGATCAGGAGGGTACAATACTGGGGGATAAGGAGGGCACAATACAGGGGGGATAAGGAGGGCACAATACAGGGAGGATAAGGAAGACACAATACTGAGATCAGGAGGGCACAGTACAGAGGGATAACGAGGACACAATACTGAGATCAGGAGGGCACAGTACGGGGGGGATATGGTGGGCACAATACTAAGATCAGGAGGGCAAAGTACAGGGAGGCTAATGAGGGCACAATGCAGGGGGGATAAGGAGGGTACAATACTGGGATCAGGAGGACACAATACTGAGATCAGGAGGGCAAAGTACAGAGGGGATAAGGAGGGCACAAGGCAGGGGGATAAGGATGGCACAATACTGAGATCAGGAGGGCAAAGTACAGGGTGGATAAGGAGGGCACAATAATGAGATCAGGAGGGCACAATAATGAGATCAGGAGGGCACAATACTGAGATCAGGAGGGCACAATACAGGGGGGATAAGGAAGGCACAATACTGAGATCAGGAGGGCACAATACAGGGGGGATCAGGAGGGCACAATAGTGGGATCAGGAGGGCACAATAGTGGGATCAGGAGGGCACAATAGTGGGATCAGGAGGGCACAATAGTGGGATCAGGAGGGCACAGTACAGGGGGATAAGGAGGGCACAATACTGGGATCAGGAGGGTACAGTACAGGGGGGATAAGGAGGGCACAATACTGGGATCAGGAGGGCACAGTACAGGGGGATAAGGAGGGCACAATACTGGGATCAGGAGGGCACAATACTGGGATCAGGAGGGCACAGTACAGGGGGGATAAGGAGGGCACAGTACAGAGATAAGGAGGGCACAGTACTGAGATAAGGAGGGCACAATAGTGGGATCAGGAGGGCACAGTACAGGGGGGATAAGGAGGGCACAGTACAGAGATAAGGAGGGCACAGTACAGAGATAAGGAGGGCACAGTACAGGGGGATAAGGAGGGCACAATACTGAGATAAGGAGGGCACAGTACTGAGATAAGGAGGGCACAGTACAGGGGGGATAAGGAGGGCACAGTACAAGGGGGATCAGGAGGGCACAGTACTGAGATAAGGAGGGCACAGTACTGAGATAAGGAGGGCACAGTACAGAGATAAGGAGGGCACAGTACAGGGGGATAAGGAGGGCACAGTACTGAGATAAGGAGGGCACCGTACAGGGGGATAAGGAGGGCACAGTACAAGGGGGATCAGGAGGGCACAGTACAGAGATAAGGAGGGCACCGTACAGGGGGATAAGGAGGGCACAGTACAGGGGGGATAAGGAGGGCACAGTACAGAGATAAGGAGGGCACCGTACAGGGGGATAAGGAGGGCACAGTACTGAGATAAGGAGGGCACAGTGCAGGTTTTGGAACACTACCCAGAACACGACTATCCTGGGACAGCTTAGTTAAAAACATGACTGTCCCAGCAAATCCAGGACAGTTAGCAAGTATGATGTAAGACAAAATTATCATGGGGCCCCCATGCATCTGGGGCCCCTGAGCAGTGCCGTGGGGTGCCCTTGCATTAAGACAACCCAGCTCATCACGGTGCTACTGCTTCTTTCACGGTCTAGTCACAAGCTGGGGGTTGGTCTGGGATCACCTACATTTATTGCTGATGCTGGCCATCAGCCGGAGGACACCTAGCGGCAGAAACAAGTACTGCAGGGGAAATCTCTGGATTGAAGATGAAAATTGCAGCCACACCTGGTTTTGTTAATGTGACCTTTTATAACATTCTGCCTGCAGTCTGAGACTAGAGGGGGTTTTATTTGCAGAACGTGTGTGCGTTTATTATCAGGTATGGATGTTCAGTCACAGTCTGGGGGCTGGTCCAGGATGACCTGGGCTTTTAGGTAGTGGACTGCATAATGCTTGCCATCAGACTGAGGACATCTAGCAGCAGAAACAAGTACTGCAGGGGAAATCTCTGGATTGAAGATGAATATTGCAGCCAAACCTGGTTTTGTTAATGTGACCTTTCATAATATTCTGCCTGCAGTCTGAGACTAGAGGGGGTTTTATTTTCAGAACGTGTGTGCATTTATTATTATCAGGTATGGGTGTTCAGTCACAGTGTGGGGGCTGGTCCGGGATGACCTGGGCTTTTTTCGGTAGTGGATTGCATGATGGTGGCCATCAGACTGAGGACATCTAGTGGCAGAAACAAGTAGTGCAGGGGAAATCTCTGGATTGAAGATGAATATTGCAGCCAAAGCTGGTTTTGTTGCCTGCAGTTTGACCCTAGAGAGGGTTTTACTTGCAGACCGTGTGTTTGTTTATTATCAGGTATGGGTGTTCAGTCACAATCTGGGGGCTGGTCCGGGATGACCTGGGCTTTTCGGTAGTGGGCTGCATGATGCTGGCCATCAGACTGAGGACATCTGGATTGGAGATGAATATTGCAGCCAAAGCTGGTTTTGTTCATGTGACTTTTTATATTATTTTGCCTGCAGACCGTGTATGCATTTATTATCAGATATCGATGTTCAGTCACAGTCTGGGGGCCGGTCCGGGAGGACCTGGGATTTTAGGTAGTGAACTTCATGATGCTGGCCATCAGATTGAGGACATTTAGTGGAAGAAACAAGTACTGCAGGAGAAATTTCTGGATTGAAGATGAATATTGTAGCCAAAGCTGGTTTTGTTAATGTGACCTTTTATATTATTTTGCCTAAAGGGGGTTTTATTTGCAGACCGTGTGTGCGTTTATTATCAGGTATGGGTGTTCAGTCACAGTGTGGGGGCTGGTCCGAGATGACCTGGGCTCCTAGGTAGTGGACTGCATGATGCTGGCCATCAGACTGAGGACATCTGGATTGGAGATGAATATTGCAGCCAAAGCTGGTTTTGTTCATGTGACCTTTTTATAATATGTTACCTGCAGTCTGACCCTAGAGGGGTTTTATTTGCAGACCGTGTGTGCGTTTATTATCAGGTATGGATGTTCAGTCACAATCTGGGGGCTGGTCTGGGATTTTAGGTAGTGGACTGCATGATGCTGGCCATCAGACTGAGGACATATAGCGTCAGAAACAAGTACTGCAGGAGAAATCTCTTGATTGGAGATGAATATCACAGCAAAAGCTGGTTTTGTTAATGTGACCTTTTATATTATTTTGCCTAAAGGGGGGTTTATTTGCAGACCGTGTGTGCGTTTATTATCAGGTATGGGTGTTCAGTCACAATCTGGGGGCTGGTCCGGGATGACCTGGGCTCCTAGCTAGTGGACTGCATGATGCTGGCCATAAGACTGAGGACATATGGATTGAAGATGAATATTGCATCCAAAACTGGTTTTGTTAACGTGTCCTTTTATAATATGTTACCTGCAGTTTGACCCTAGAGGGGGTTTTACTTGCAGACCGTGTGTGCGTTTATTATCAGGTATGGGTGTTCAGTCACAATCTGGGGGCTGGTCCGGGATGACCTGGGCTTTTCGGTAATGGACTGCATGATGCTGGCCATCAGACTGAGGACATCTGTATTGGAGATGAAGCTGGTTTTGTTCATGTGACCTTTTTATAATATGTTACCTGCAGTCTGAGCCTAGAGGGGGTTTCATTTGCAGACCGTGTGTGCGTTTATTATCAGGTATGGATGTTCAGTCATAGTCTGGGGGCTGGTCCGGGATGATCTGGGCTTTTCAGTAATGGGCTGCATGATGCTGGCCATCAAACTGAGGACATCTGGATTGGAGATGAACATTGCAGCCAAAGCTGGTTTTGTTGCCTGCAGTTTGACCCTAGAGGGGGTTTTACTTGCAGACCGTGTGTGCGTTTATTATCAGGTATGGGTGTTCAGTCACAATCTGGGGGCTGGTGCGGGATGACCTGGGCTTTTCAGTAATGGGCTGCATGATGCTGGCCATCAAACTGAGGACATCTGGACTGGAGATGAATATTGCGGCCAAAGCTGGTTTTCTTAATGTGACTTTTTATATTATTTTGCCTAAAGGGGGTTTCATTTGCAGACCGTGTGTGCATTTATTATCAGGTATGGGTGTTCAGTCACAGTCTGGGGGCTGGTCCGGGATGACCTTGGCTTTTCGGTAGTGGACTGCATGATGCTGGCCATCAAACTGAGGACATCTGGATTGGAGATGAACATTGCAGCCAAAGCTGGTTTTGTTGCCTGCAGTTTGACCCTAGAGGGGGTTTTACTTGCAGACCGTGTGTGCGTTTATTATCAGGTATGGGTGTTCAGTCACAATCTGGGGGCTGGTCCGGGATGACCTTGGCTTTTCGGTAGTGGACTGCATGATGCTGGCCTTCAGACTAAGGACATCTGTATTGGAGATGAAGCTGGTTTTGTTCATGTGACCTTTTTATAATATGTTGCCTGCAGTCTGAGACTAGAGGCGGTTTTATTTGCAGACCTTGTGTGCGTTTATTATCAGGTATGGGTGTTCAGTCACAGTCTGGGGGCTGGTCCGGGATGACCTTGGCTTTTAGGTAGTGGACTGCATGATGCTGGCCATCAAACTGAGGACATCTGGATTGGAGATGAACATTGCAGCCAAAGCTGGTTTTGTTGCCTGCAGTTTGACCCTAGAGGGGGTTTCATTTGCAGACCGTGTGTGCGTTTATTATCAGGTATGGGTGTTCAGTCACAATCTGGGGGCTGGTCCGGGATGACCTTGGCTTTTCGGTAGTGGACTGCATGATGCTGGCCTTCAGACTAAGGACATCTGTATTGGAGATGAAGCTGGTTTTGTTCATGTGACCTTTTTATAATATGTTGCCTGCAGTCTGAGACTAGAGGCGGTTTTATTTGCAGACCTTGTGTGCGTTTATTATCAGGTATGGGTGTTCAGTCACAGTCTGGGGGCTGGTCCGGGATGACCTTGGCTTTTAGGTAGTGGACTGCATGATGCTGGCCATCAAACTGAGGACATCTGGATTGGAGATGAACATTGCAGCCAAAGCTGGTTTTGTTGCCTGCAGTTTGACCCTAGAGGGGGTTTCATTTGCAGACCGTGTGTGCGTTTATTATCAGGTATGGGTGTTCAGTCACAATCTGGGGGCTGGTCCGGGATGACCTGCACTCCTAGGTAGTGGACTGCATGATGCTGGCCATCAGACTGAGGACATCTGTATTGGAGATGAAGCTGGTTTTGTTCATGTGACCTTTTTATGTTACCTGCAGTCTGAGCCTAGAGGCGGTTTTATTTGCAGACCGTGCGTGCGTTTATTACGTTTATTATCAGATATGGATGGAGCTCTACGTCGATCGCTCCATGCGTCTTGTAGTACAAGGCACGTGTGTTGAGATGCAGAAGATAATCTGTGCAGATTTACGGAGACGTCGGAGGCAAATGAATTCCCTGCGTTACCTTTTGGCTGGCGGTGAACATTCGGCTCCAGCGGCTGTCATTCGGTTAGTTAACCAGAGGGAGTCACTTTTGTCCGCGGCAGATTTAATTGCGTGCGGCTCAGACTGAACACATCCACATGAGTCATACCATTAATACGATGAATCTTTAATGGGAATCCGGGGAGGACACCAGTTTTTTTTTTTCTTCCTCTCCTATCAGTGAGAGCAACTTTTTTTTTTTGCATTAAGAAGTATAAAATCCTAATAAATTGTGTCGGCGTGGAAGGAGGGAGACAGTAAATTGTTTGGTATTTAAAGATTAACATGGTTTTGTTGTGGTTTTGTCTGGCAATCAATAAAATCAATGCCTGTGCTGTTTGTGGAATAAAAGTGAAATCTCTGATTAAATGTCAGTGGGGCGCGTCAAGGCGGCTTACGTGGGCCGATGAGGATGTGACATCGGGATTGGTTAGGGGGTAAAGCTGCTGGTGTGTTGTCATAAAATCTTTGATAAAATGGGCAGTGCAGTGGCTTAGTGGTTGGCTTTACTGCCTTGCAGCACTGGGGTCTTCTGTTAAAATCCCAGCCAGCAGCAGAGTTTTTCGGAGGTCAGAGGGTGAGTAGGCGTAATGACCAGAGGTCAGAGAGTGAGTAGGTGTAGTGACAAGGTCAAAGAGTGTGTATACAGAGGGAGAATGGTCAGAGTGCGAGCAAGCAGAGTTACTAGAGGTCAGAGAGTGAGTATGCGTAATGAGCAGAGGTCAGAGAGTAAGTATAGTGACAAGGTCAGAGAGTGAGTATACAGAGGGAGAATGGTCAGAGAGTGAGCAGGCAGAGTTACTAGAGGTCAGAGAGTGAGTAAGCATAATGACCACAGGTCAGAGAGTAAGTGTATATATAGGGAACAGTAGTCAGAGAGTGGGCAGGCAGAGTTACTAGAGGTCAGATAGTGAGTAAGCACAGTGATCAGAGGTCAGAGAGTAAGTATATATAGGGAGCAGTGGTCAGAGAGTGAGCAGGCAGAGTTAAAAGAGGTCAGATAGTGAGTAAGCACAGCGATCAGAGGTCAGAGAGTGAGTAGGTATAGTGACACGGTCAAAGAGTGAGTGTACATAGGGAGCAGTGGTCAGAGAGTGAGCAGGCAGAGTTAATAGGGGTCAGATAGTGAGTAAGCATGCTGATCAGAGGTCAAAGAGTGAGTACACAGACAAAACAGTGGTCAGAGAGTGAGCAAGCAGAGTTGCTGTAGGTCAGAGAGTGAGTAAGCATGCTGATCCACGGTCAGAGAGTGAGTAGCTAAAGGTGACAAGGTCAGAGAGTGAGTATACAGAGAAAACAGTGGTCAGAAAGTGAGCAAGCAGAGTTACTAGAGGTCAGATAGTGAATAAGTGTAACAAACAGAGGTCAGAGAGTGAGTATGTATAGTGCCAAGGTCAGAGAGTGAGCAAACAGAGTTACTAGAGGTCAGAGAGTAAGCATAATGAGTAGAGGTCAGAGAGTAAGTATAGTGACAAGGTCAGAGAGTGAGTATACAGAGAAAACAGTGGTCAGAAAGTCAGCAAGCAGAGTTACTATAGTCAGATAGTGAGTAAGTGTAACGAACAGAGGTCAGTGAGTGAGTATGTATAGTGACAAGGTCAGAGAGTGAGCAAACAGAGTTACTAGAGATCAGAGAGTGAGTAAGCATGCTGATCAGAGGTCAAAGTGTGAGAACACAGACAAAACAGTGGTCAGAGAGTGAGCAAGCAGAGTTGCTAGAGGTCAGAGAGTGAGTATGCATGCTGATCAAAGGTCAGAGAGTGAGTAGGTATAGTGACAAGGTCAGAGAGTGCGTATACAGAGAAAACAGTGGTCAGAAAGTAAGCAAGCAGAGTTACTAGAGGTCAGATAGTGAGCAAGTGTAACGAACAGAGGTCAGAGAGTATGTATAGTGACAAGGTCAGAGAGTGAGCAAGCAGAGTTACTAGA
The DNA here is from genome assembly GCF_062004578.1 of Staurois parvus. Taxonomy (NCBI): domain Eukaryota; kingdom Metazoa; phylum Chordata; class Amphibia; order Anura; family Ranidae; genus Staurois; species Staurois parvus. The sequence continues at coordinate 32,639 of NW_028318840.1, forward strand.
GGTCAGAGAGTAAGTATGCTGATCAGAGGACAGAGAGTGGGTACACAGAAAAACACAGTGGTTAGAGAGGGAGCAAGCAGAGATACTAGAGGTCAGAGAGTGAATAAGTGCATTGATCAGAGGTCAGAGAGTGAGTACACTGAAAAACACAGTGGTCAGAGAGTGAGTAAGCATGCTGATCCGAGGTCAGAGAGTGAGTAAGCGTAATGACCAGAGGTCAGAGAGTGAGTATGTATAGTGACAAGGTCAGAGAGTGAGTATACAGAGGGAGCAGTGGTCAGAGTGTGAGCAAGCAGAGTTGCTAGAGATCAGATATTGAGTAAGCACAGTGATCAGAGGTCAGAGAGTGAGTAGGTATAGTTAGAAGGTCAGAGAGTGAGTATGCAGAGGAAACAGTTGTCAGAGAGTAAGGAAGCAGAGTTTAACAGAGGTCAGGGAATGAGTAAGCATATTGAACCAATGGTCAGAGTGTGAGTAGGCGTGGTAACAAGGTCAGAGAGTGAGTATACAGACAGAAGAGTGGTCAGAGAGTGAGCAAGCAAGTTACCCAAGTTCAGAGGGTGAGTATACAGATTAAACAGAGGTCAGAGGGTGAGTAGGCATGGAGACAAGGTCAGAGAGTGAGTCTACAGAGAATACTATTGTCAGAGAGTGAGCAAGCAGCACTATCGGCAGTGAACCACAGTAGATTAGTGGTTAGACCTTCTGTCTTATGGCACTGGGGTCCTTGATATGCTTTCTTTCAGGACACTATCTGCATGGAGTTTTCATGCTCTCCTTGTGCATGAATCAGTTTTCCTCCAGGTACTCTGATTTGGTTAGAGAGTGACCAAGCAGAGCTACTAGAGGTCAGAGAGTAAGCATGCTGATCAGAGGTCAGAGAGTGAGTACACAGAAAAAAAACAGTGGTCAGAGAGGGAGCAAGCAGAGTTACTAGAGGTCAGAGAGTAAGTAAGCATGCTGATCAGAGAGTGAGTAGGCATAGTATAGTAGGTATAGTGACAAAGTCAGAGTGAGTATACAGAGAAAATGGTGGTCAGAGAGTGGACAAGCAAAGTTACTAGAGGTTGGAGAGTGAGTAAGCATGCTGATCAGAGGTCAGAGAGTGAGTACACAGAAAAAACAGTGGTCAGAGAGGAAGCAGGCAAGCGGGGGTTTATGAAGCTTTTGGTGTGTTGTAATAACATTTTTGTTAGAAGGGGCAGTACAGTGCCTTAGTGATTAGCTTTTCTGTCTTGCAGCACTGGTATTCTCAGATAAAATCCTGGCCAACAAGCAGAATCATCAGAGGTCAGAGAGTAAGCAAGCACAGTTACCAGAGGTCAGGGAGTGAGTATGGTGACAAGGTCAGAGAATCAGTATACAGAGGGAGCATTGGTCAGAGAGTGAGCAAGCAGGGTTACCAGAGGTTAGGGAGTGAGGATGGTGACAAGGTCAGGGAATCAGTATACAGAGGGAGCATTGGTCAGAGAGTGAGCAAGCAGGGTTACCAGAAGTTAGGGAGTGAGGATGGTGACAAGGTCAGGGAATCAGTATACAGAGGAAGCATTGGTCAGAGAGTGAGCAATCCGGGTTACCAGAGGTTAGGGAGTGAGGCAAGCATGATGACCAGAGGTCAGAGTGTGAGTATACAGCGAAAACAGTGGTCAGAGAGTAAGCAAACAGTTATCAGAGGTCAGAGAGTTAGTAAGCTTTGTGTAAAGGTCATAGAATGAGAATACAGAGAAAACCACGGTCAGAGAATGAGAAAGCAAAATTACTAGACGTTAGAGAATGAGTATGCATGTTGACCAGAGGTCACAGAGTGAGTAGGTATGGTGACAAAGTCAGAGAGTGAGTATACAGAAAAACCAGTGGTCAGAGAGTGAGCAAGTAGTTTAAGCAGTGATTACAGAGTGAGTAGGCGGTGTGACCAAAGGTCAGCACTGGGGTCCTGAGGACACTAACTCCATGGAATTTGCGTGCTCTCCTTGTGCATGAATCCGTTTTCCTCCATCTATACTTCAAAGGTGGGTTAATTGCCTCATGTTAAATTGGCCGTAGTATGTATGTGAGGTAGGGACCTTCGATTGTGAGCTTAGTGGGGCCGGTGATGTGAATGCTGTGTGAATGGTTGGCTCTCTATGGACACCTATACTAAATGAACAAAGTCACCCTGTCATTGCATAGTAAGAACAGAGACTTATTATAAAAAACAATCCTACACTTCTCTTATGGTGGCCCATATGCTGAAGGGCCTTCCCTATGTTGCTCCCCAGCCACTGCAAATATTCAACCCTTTCAATGGGTCAAATACCTGATCCTCCTTTTAAAATGATCCCTGCCATGAAGGTCCATGCACTTCCTCATCCTAGGGTGACAGCTGTTGGCCAATTGTGCTCTTGCCGTCACATTCCCCCCGTTGTGGACTACAAGCAAATGTGCCAACAAAATCTTTGCAGGCATAGTCCACCATTGCCAGAAAGAGAGTCCAGAGCCATGGTGGGCAGCTGATGCTGGCATGAGAGCATGTGGACAAGGAAACAGTGGCTGAACTCCCGGGGTCACAAAGGTTGAATTTGCATCCTTTCCCTGGCTTTCTGCCACTATGGGGGGACCCAAGTGTTGACTACAAGCAAATGTGCCAAAAAAATCTTTGCAGGCATGGTCCACCATTGCCAGAAAGAGAATCCAGAGCCATGATGCTGGCATGAGAGCATGTGGACAAGGAAACAGTGGCTGAACTCCCGGGGTCTCAAAGGTTGCCCTTGCATCCTTTCCTTGGCTTTCTGCCACTATGGGGGGGCCCCAAGTGTGGACTACAAGCAAATGTGCTAACAACATTTTTGCAGGCATGGTCCACCATTGCCATAAAGAGAGTCTAGAGCCATGGTGAGCAGCTGATGCTGGCATGAGAGCATGTGGACAAGGAAACAGTGGCAGAACTCCCGGGGTCACAAAGGTTGCTCTTGCATCCTTTCCTAGGCTTTCTGCCACTATGGGGGGCCCCAAGTGTGGACTACAAGCAAATGTGCCAACAAAATCTTTGCAGGCATGGTCCACCATTGCGAGAAAGAGAGTCTAGAGCCATGGTGGGTAGCTGATGCTGGCATGAGAGCATGTGGACAAGGAAACAGTGGCAGAACTACCGGGGTCACAAAGGTTGCCCTTACATCCTTTCCTTGGCTTTCTGCCACTATGGGGGGCCCCAAGTGTGGACTGCAAGCAATGTGCCAATAAAATCTTTGCAGGCATGGTCCACCATTGCGAGAAAGAGAATCCAGAGCCATGATGCTGGCATGAGAGCAAGTGGACAAGGAAACAGTGGCTGAACTCCCGGGGTCACAGAGGTTGAATTTGCATCCTTTCCCTGGCTTTATTTATTTATTTCAGGTACTTATATAGCGCCATCAATTTACACAGCGCTTTACATATATATTGTACATTCACATCAGTCCCTAACCCTCAAGGGGTGTACAATCTAAGGTCCCTAACTCACATTCATACATACACATACTAGGGCCAATTTAGACAGGAGCCTATTCACCTACCAGCATGTCTTTGGAGTGTGGGAGGAAACCGGAGTACCCGGAGGAAACCCACGCAGGCACAGGGAGAACATGCAAACTCCAGGCAGGTGGTGCCGTAGTTTGGATTCGAACCAAGGACCCTAGTACTGCCAGGCGGAAGTGCTAACCACTAAGCCACTGTGCCGCCCCAACCACTATTGGGGGGGGGCCCCCAAGACAGCAGGGAGGTGACCCACTGCAGTTCATGTGAAAGGGTCCTGCTGCGGGACCATCATAAAGGGCTCCAAGGTGGGAGTAAAGGGCCCCAGGATCAGTGAGAAGGGCCCCAGGCACGGAGAGTAGGAGGTAAGGGAGCCTTCATTGTTTCTTGCATCAGGGCCCTGAAGGTTCTAGTCACGTCTCTGCAAGGAAATAACTGAAAAGGGATGCAGTGGATCAGCATCAATCAGCTGAAAGTAAGGATAAAAAAAAAAAAAAAAAAAAAAACCAAACAAAAACAAAAAGAACAAATGTAGCAACTGTTTATAATACACGGGGCTTTAGCAAACGAAATTTCATCCATTTAGAGTTTAGATCTACATCAAAACACACTGAAAAAATGTTTGCAGCATAAAAAAATAATGAGAATATGAAAAAAATAAAAAGCTTCCATTTTGACGGCATTTTTCAGCCTCCCATTGAATCGATATCATCTTAATATTCACTAAAAATAAAGTCTCTTTTTCCAGGAGTAGACGACGGCTGCCAAGCTCAGTTCCTCTCTTCAGACTGTGAAGTATTTAAGCAGAATGAGTCCGCAGAAAGCCTATTATTTAGGAAATCCATCCCTCCCCCGCTCTCCTATCTTCCATTAAAGTATCATTTTCTGACCTCGTTAATGTTATACAATATGCACAAAAACATCTTCCTCATAAAAAGAACACAAAACATCGTCTCATTTAGCCGGAGCCAGGCAGATGGTAAATTTGGAGTCCTGATTTGAGCAGAAGAATTTGCAGGTAGAAGCATGTGTTCCTGACAGCGGAACGGCCTCTAATCGCACCCAGGATGGGTAATTAACCAAACTACAGTTGCTGTGTCATGAAGGAACTCAAAAAATTTCAAGCGCAGAAGAATACTGAGAGTTTCAAGGGCGAGGGGCATAGAGACGAGAGAACCACTTTAAATCCAGTTGAATTCCAATAGGACAGGGCTAGGACTTATTTGCATTCCAACGCCCAGCCTAATTGGAAATGCTGGGCATTCGTAGGGAGAAGGTAGGGCTGGGATCAGGAGTGGTTGCCACATTTGCACAGGCCGTGCAATTGTTCAATGGCTCATGGGGATTTAGGTTCCCATCTACATAAAGTGTCTTTCAGGTGGGTTTTGGTACTCCCTTCTATTGTTCTGTAGGTGAGATACAGGAAGTATCTTTATGATGCCCTAATTGGTCTTTCTTTAATAATGGGGATAGGACTGGGGACAGCAGTGGTTGCCCCATTTGCACAGACTGAATCCAAGATGGCCCTTGTAAGATTGTACAGTCTGTGCAAATGGGGCAACCACTTCTGTCCCCAGTCCTGTCCCCATTATTAAACAAAGACCAATTAGGGCATCATAAAGATACTTCCTGTATCTCACCTACAGAACAATAGAAGGGAGTACCAAATCCCACCTGAAGCATCCTGTGTAGATAGGCATCTGAATCCAAGATGGCCCTTGTAAAATTGTACAGTCTGTGCAAATGGGGCAACCACTGCTGTCCCCAGTCCTATCCCCATTATTAAACAAAGACCAATTAGGGCATCATAAAGATACTTCCTGTATCTCACCTACAGAACAATAGAAGGGAGTACCAAACCCCACCTGAAGCATCTTGTGTAGATAGGCATCTGTACACTTTTACAAGGGCCATCTACACAAGATGCTTCAGGTGGGGTTTGGTACTCCCTTCTATTGTTCTGTTGGTGAGATACAGGAGGTATCTTTATGATGCCCTAATTGGTCTTTCTTTAATAATGGGAATAGGACTGGGGACAGCAGTGGTTGCCCCATTTGCACAGACTGTACAATTGTACAAGGGCCATCTTGGATTCAGATGCCTATCTACACAAGATGCTTCAGGTGGGGTTTGGTACTCCCTTCTATTGTTCTGTAGGTGAGATACAGGAAGTATCTTTATGATGCCCTAATTGGTCTTTCTTTAATAATGGGGATAGGACTGGGGACAGCAGTGGTTGCCCCATTTGCACAAACTGTACAATTTTACAAGGGCCATCTTGGATTCAGATGCCTATCTACATAAGATGCTTCAGGTGGGGTTTGGTACTCCCTTCTATTGTTCTGTAGGTGAGATACAGGAAGTATCTTTATGATGCCTTAATTGGTCTTTCTTTAATAATGGAGATAGGACTGGGGACAGCAGTGGTTGCCCCATTTGCACAGACTGTACAATTATACAAGGACCATCTTGGATTCAGATGCCTATCTACACAAGATGCTTCAGGTGGGTTTGGTACTCCCTTTTATTGTTCTGTAGGTGAGATACAGGAAGTATCTTTATGATGCCCTAATTGGTCTTTCTTTAATAATGGCGATAGGACTGGGGACAGCAGTGGTTGCCCCATTTGCACAGACTGTACAATTTTACAAGGGCCATCTTGTATTCAGATGCCTATCTACACAAGATGCTTCAGGTGGGTTCTGTTACACCCTCCAATTCTGTAGACCTGATGAGATATAGGAGGTATCTTTTATGCTGCCCCAGGCTCAGGTTGAACTGGATAGGTTGGTGTCTTTTTTCAACTATGTAACAATGTAAAGTCGGAAGCCTGGCAAATGGTAAATGTGAAGTCCTGCTTTGAGTAGAAGAATTAGAAGGTAGAAGCAAATGTTCTGGACAGCAGAACGGCCTCTAATCGCAGCCAGGATGAAAACTAACCAAACTACAGTTTCTGTGTCATAAAGGAACGCAACAAAATGAGGACTAAAGGGAATTTCAAGGCCGGAGCCAGGGCCCATAAGCCCTCTGGGATTTAGGTGCCCAATTACGCAAAATGTTTTAGATGAGAATGCAGGAAGGTAGGGCTGGGGTCAGGAGTGGCTGTCCATTTACACAAATTGTGCAATTGTACAAGGGCCCTCAAGGATTTAGGTGTCCATCTACACAAATGTTTTAGGTTTGTTCTGGTACTCCCTCCTACTGTTCTGTAGAACTGGTAAGATACAGGAGGTATTATGATGCCCCATTCTCAGGTTGAACTGGACGGACTGATGTCTTTATTCAACCATGTAACTACTGTTTGTAATTGAAAGACATATTGATCCATAGCTCCGCTCGAAGCTGGTCTCTCCTGCACATGGAAACCTGTGTGCCGGCCATCACAGTCCATCTCCAATCTTCAGTGCAATTAGGAAAAATCAGCAACATTCCAGCTCTTCTTGCAGTCATTTTAATAGTCAATGAGTAGACAGCATTCAGTGATGCCTTCAACTCAAAACCAACCTTCCTTGACACAATTCACCACTCCTGGCTTGCACACAAGGACAGGGGAAGTATGCTGTCTGTATGAAGTCTACTCACTGATTACTATAATTACTGCAAGAGCAGCTAATTGGAGTGTAACTGATTTTTTTCTATTTTTACTGTATGTAATTGAAGCTTTTTATTGAATGAAGGCATCTGTGTGTTTTTCCACAGGGACATTTTACTGAATGTGGTCACCACTGACTGTTGTGGCTCAACACCAGCTACCATTGAAGGGAAGACTATTGCTGGGCCTAAAGCAATTGGTGCTGCCAATTCCGGTTTACATGTTGGGGTGAGCCGGTGGCCCTACAAGGAGGGACAGAGAGATTTGCTCTATGTCAAATGTACGTGGGCATCTCTCCAATTGCTAAAGTTCAGGTGCATTCAGTGAAGATTAATATTAAAGCTAAGGCATAGAAAGACATTTTAGACAATTGTGCTCTTTCAACCTTTTGGCAACAGTTAAGGAAGGCCCTACTCTGTTTCAGCATGACTTTGCACCCGTGTAACACCATAAAGCGTGGTTTGATGGGTTTAGTGTGCAGGAACCCAAATGGCCTGTCTGATATTAACACATATTGGCCAATTGGGCCCTTACAACCTTTAGGCAACAGTTAAAGAAATCCCTACTCTGTTTCAGCTTGACTTTGTACCCGTGTAGCACCATAAAGCGTGGTTTGATGGGTTTAGTGTGGAGAAAACCAAATGGCCTGTCTGATATTAACACATATTGGCCAATTGGGCCCTTACAACCTATAGGCAACAGTTGGGGAAATATCTTCTTTGTTCCAGCATGACTGTGCCCCTCTGTTAGAGATGAGCGAATTATTCAAAAATTCGATTCGGCTGATTCGCCGAATTTGCGGGAGAAATTCGATTCGATGCGAATTTATTCGCTGCGAATTTAACTTATTAAAAGGGTTTCTTTATATTTTATTTATATTAGTGCAGAACACTGTACCTTTAATTTAAATGCCCTTGGAGTCTGCTGGGGAAGAGAAATAATACTGTCAGTCAGTATGACATGCAGATGAGTGCCGTCGATCTTAGAATCACCGCACACTTCACTCATTTGGGCAGTCACGGGGCACGACGAAGAAGAAGAAGAAGAAGAATGAAAAGAAGAAGAAGAAGAATGAAAAGAAGAAGAAGAAGAATGAAAAGAAGAATGAAAAGAAGAAGAAGAAGAATGAAAAGAAGAAGAAGAATGAAAAGAAGAAGAAGAAGAATGAAAAGAAGAAGAAGAAGAATGAAAAGAAGAATGAAAAGAAGAATGAGAAGAAGAATGAGAAGAAGAATGAGAAGAAGAATGAAAAGAAGAATGAAAAGAAGAATGAGAAGAAGAATGAAAAGAAGAATGAAAAGAAGAATGAAAAGAAGAATGAAAAGAAGAATGAAAAGAAGAAGAAGAAGAATGAAAAGAAGAAGAAGAAGAATGAAAAGAAGAATGAGAAGAATGAAAAGAAGAAGAAGAAGAATGAAAAGAAGAAGAAGAAGAAGAATGAAAAGAAGAATGAAAAGAAGAAGAAGAAGAATGAAAAGAAGAATGAAAAGAAGAAGAAGAAGAATGAAAAGAAGAATGAAAAGAAGAAGAAGAATGAAAAGAAGAAGAAGAATGAAAAGAAGAATGAAAAGAAGAATGAAAAGAAGAATGAAAAGAAGAAGAAGAATGAAAAGAAGAATGAAAAGAAGAATGAGAAGAATGAAAAGAAGAATGAGAAGAATGAAAAGAAGAACGAAAAGAAGAAGAAGAAGGAGAACGAAAAGAAGAATGAAAAGAAGAAGAAGAAGAATGAAAAGAAGAAGAGGAGGAATGAAAAGAAGAAGAAGAAGAATGAAAAGAAGAAGAAGAAGAATGAAAAGAAGAAGAAGAAGAATGAAAAGAAGAAGAAGAATGAAAAGAAGAAGAAGAAGAAGAATGAAAAGAAGAAGAAGAATGAAAAGAAGAAGAATTCCAGTACAGCAAAAAGTGTATCTGCAGAGAGCTCCGCTATTTCTGACAGTTCTCTGACAGTTCCTTCACATTTACAGCGGTTGAAACATTGTATCTATTTGTTTCCGAATAAAAACATCTGTATCCTAAATGGAAACAAATAGATACAATGTTTCAACCGCTGTAAATGTGAAGGAACTGTCAGAGAACTGTCAGAAATAGCGGAGCTCTCTGCAGTGACACTTTTTGCCGGCTGATCGGGGAAAATTCGATTCGTGCATCCGAAGTTTGCTAAAATTCGGATTCGGTGCGAATCGAATTTTTCCTAATATTCGAAACGAATTCCACTAAGCCAAGTTCGATTCGCTCATCTCTACCCTCTGTACAAGGCCATCACCATAAAGACATGGTTTAATGAGTTTGGTGCGTAGGAACCTGAGGACTTTGCACGAAAAGCAACCCTATGAACACTTTTAGGATGAACTGGAACAGTGGTTGTGAGCCAGGTCTTCTCATTCAACCTCAGTATCTGGCCTCATACATGCTCTTGTAGCTGGATGGGCACAAATAACCACAGAAACACTTCAGAATCTTGTGAAAAGTCTTCCTAGAACAGTGGAGTCTGTTGTATATGCAAAGAGGGGACAATGGGACGTCCAGCAAACTCATATAATTGTAATTGTCAGGAATCCACAAACCTGGGCTAGTGTAGCAGATCCCTCTCATAAATACTGAGCGGCTCTGCATCCCATCATCAAATGATTCTGTTCAGGACTGTAGCAAGATCTAATGGGGCCCCTTAAAGTATTTGGAGCCTCACCATTTTCTAATCTCTCTTTTAAATCACTTCTGCTAGTTAAACAGAAAACTGATTGTATTTATAGAAAATACCATATTGAAAGTGACTATTTCAATTGCATTAACTTTTTTCAACTTAAATGAGATTCTACTGATTTAGGTTTGCATATACTTTAAAACCACTGGGCCCTTTGGGGAGTTCATATTCAAAGTCCTTTAGAAAATAAAGAAGCCAGCAATTCCCAAGTTTCATCAATTAGTTCTAGAATGGAAGAATTCAATTTAAATTATTATCATGCGGATACTACTGCGTCTACACCAGGTCTAGACACACCTCCCTGGAGAGAATGCGGGCAAGTAAGCTCTCACAACCACATTTGGTGGTTTTCTCCTGTACTCCAGGCATTTTAGAGTCGCATACCTGTATTTGGAGCATTTAAGGACCTAAAAGGGTACACTCCAGATGAAGACCTATGGACCCTGTTATTGGTAGCAACCAAAAGTCTTGTCCCATTCCTCAGTGTCACAAAGTCTGCCTCCTGTGTATTGGAAGCAACCATCTGCACGGGCAGAGCGGGAATGGCTGCTCAGAGTAGACCAATACTGTACTATAGAATACATAGTGCATCATAAAGGAGATCCGGGTGTTCTTAGAGTCCTAATAGACCACAAATATCTCTGAGCACACAATAAAAATGCTGAGGGGCTGCTAGGATACCAATAGGCATGAGCTTGGGTTTGGTCCAAACTTGCGTTTGGCACCATAATGGACTCTATTATTGGTAGCTACCAAAAGTCTCTTTCCCATTTCTCCTCAATGAAAGTCTCCCCATTGTATAGTGGAGGCAACCATCTGCACAGATTAAAATGTTGAGGAGCTGGTAGGATAGAGAAGAGCTGAGGTTTGGTCCAAACGTGTGTTCTGACTAAACCCAAAACAAAGCTGTCACTTTGGACCACTGCCACCCAGTCAACCACGGCCAGGACATACCCCGCTCTGCAGTTGCACATACACAAAGAGACAAGGATGCATGTGACCTTGTTGACCTACTATTACATAATCTATCCGTTGAACTTTTCCTCATGGTGCAGTCATCAAGCCGTTAGGAAAGTGTTAGAATCCACTGGTTCCAGAGGTCCTCCTTTAAGATTAGTGGGGTAATCAGCCTGGATAAGGATCTCTCATTCCTCCGGATATGCTGGGTACTCACTGCTGCCTGTGGGCTTAATAGCTCCAAATAGGAGCCACAAAAGAAGTGCCCATAGTGTAATAAATGAAATGACTTTTATTTGTAGTACCGCATGAAACAGACAGGGTATAGTGATGAGCAAAAAGTAATAACACTATACCTTCATTAAAATGGCCGCCTGGGCTTCCTTCTAGCTCCAGGTGGCAGTAGTGTCATGTGCTGTCTGGTTCCTCCTAAGGATTACCCCACTAATCTTAAGGAGGACCTCTGGAACTAGTGGATTCTAACACTTTCCTAACGGCTTGATGACTGCACCATGAGGAAAAGTTCACCGGATAGATCAGTATACCTTGAGGATTATTACATATGCGCATTATCTATGCGCTTCCGGTGAGTGCGCATTTTTCACTTTTGGCTGGAGTCACAAGTTCATCCGCTGTATTATCAGACTATATATCCGTTTATGGTCTTACATATGTTTACAATATATGTGGACATATTGGCATGTTTGTGTTTTATATGGATTTTTAGCGCTACACCTCTTTTATATATAGGAATCCAATAAGCTTCCTTGTGTGGTACAGTGGGGCAAAAAAGTATTTAGTCAGCCACCAATTGTGCAAGTTCTCCCACTTAAAAAGATGAGAGAGGCCTGTAATTGGCATCATAGGTAGACCTCAACTATGAGAAACAAAATGAGAAAACAAATCCAGACAATCGCATTGGCTGATTTGGAAAGAATTTATTTGCAAATTATGGTGGAAAATAAGTATTTGGTCACCTACAAACAAGCAAGATTTCTGGCTCTCACAGACCTGTACCTTCTTCTTTAAGAGGCTCCTCTGTCCTGCACTCATTACCGGTATCAATGGCACCTGTTTGAACTTGTAATCAGTATAAAAGACACCTGTCCACAACCTCAAACAGGCACACTCCAAACTCCACTATGGTGAAGACCATAGAGCTGTCGAAGGACACCAGAAACAAAATTGTAGACCTGCACCAGGCTGGGAAGACTGAATCTGCAATAGGCAAGCAGCTTGGTGTGAACAAATCAACTGTGGGAGCAATAATTAGAAAATGGAAGACATACAAGACCACTGATAATCTCCCTCGATTTGGGGCTCCACGCAAGATCTCACCCCGTGGGGTCAAAATGATCACAAGAACGGTGAGCAAAAATCCCAGGACCACACGGGGGGACCTAGTGAATGACCTGCAGATACTTATTTTCCACCATAATTTGCAAATAAATTCTTTCCAAATCAGCCAATGTGATTGTCTGGATTTGTTTCCTCATTTTGTCTCTCATAGTTGAGGTCTACCTATGATGCCAATTACAGGCCTCTCTCATCTTTTTGAGTGGGAGAACTTGCACAATTGGTGGCTGACTAAATACTTTTTTGCCCCACTGTAAGTGGGTCCTGGGACTTAAGGATGATGCATCAGGATTCTCCAGAGTTTCCCCTTTAAGGGATAGATGGGTGCAGCTCACTGGATGTAGTGGGGGCTCCCTCTCTGGAGGTCAGGTGGTGGATAGCTGTAATATTAATACTCCACAAGGGAATTAAGGTAGAGACATACCCATAGTGTAGTATTTAGGGATATTTATTGAATTAAGTAACAGGTATCCAAGTAAAGTGTCATAGTAAGCAAGCAGATAAAACAACGTAGACTAACCGTCCAGAGTAAAAGATGGCCGTCGGAGCTCCTCTGGAGGTCAGGTGGTGGATAGCTGTAATATTAATACTCCACAAGGCAATCAAGGTAGAGACATACCCATAGTGTAGTATTTAGGGATATTTATTGAATTAAGTAACAGGTATCCAAGTAAAGTGTCATAGTAAGCAGAGCAGATAAAACAACGTGGACTAACCGTCCAGAGTAAAAGATGGCCGCCGGAGCTCCACGTTGCTCCGGCGGCGTGACGTCACGGCATTACTGGCTCCTCCTCTGTTGTGCAATGCCTCTTGAGCACAATAAAACTTTTAAACATGTTAAAAAAAAAATAGAGAAGCCAGCAATATACAACCAAAGGGGCTTAAGCTGAGCCGCGGGATGGAAATTGAAGGCTACTTAGCGTTGGCGTCCCCGGGGTCATTTTAAAAGGAAAAGCTGTTTTACTGTAGCGTCTTTTTAAATTTAAGCCATTGTTCCGACAATACATTGTAGACTACCCCCTCACCCGCCCCAAAAGACCACAAAAAAAAAAATTGCCTCTCGAGGATAAGATTGCCCATGTAGAGGAACAGAGCCCATCTCAAGTAATTCCACATAAATATATGTTCCGGATTGCTATTTTACTTGTGTTTTCCCAGTAGAAGCACAATAGCAGGGCGAGAGGTGAGAAGCACAACACAAGGATTACCGGCCGCTGCTTATAACCGGCTTAGAAGAAGAAAAAAAAAAAGAAAATGCCTATGAAAGAATAAACAACACCTAGAAATTATACTGGGGGAAAAAACACAACACGACCAGATCAGATTCTCCTCCGGCCTACTGATGAACTATGGGAAGGAACGACTATGTAACCAGAACCCCTCTCGTTATATCGATCACAACAGAAAATTAGGATGTTTGTTCAGTCTCAGACACATGAGAAAGAGCCTTCATTATCATAATCCAGTTCATTCCCCGTACAGGTGGATCTTAAGTTACACACAAAGAATTCATTACATTTTTTTTTTTTTTTTGCTTTTTTGCATTATGGCTCAGAGACTTTTGTCTTTCCTACTTTCATCTGAAAGCTTTCATTGTTGTTGTTTGCTTTTTTTTTTTTTTTTTTTTTTCAAAGCCCGTATAGTCTCTGTTCTGTTTGCATTAAAATAATTGAGATTTTTTTTTTTTCTTTCAATGGCGGAACAGATGAGTAATAAAACATAATGGAGGGAGGGGAGATATTTAGATAAAATTAGTTTTCGTGGGTATAGAGATGATCTTTGGTTCCATTATTTTTTCGAATGGAAATCTCTCTCGTTTCTATCTCTTTTTATTATTTTGCTTTCTTTTTCTTTTGTGAAAGTGTTACTAAACCCACAACAGTACAATCAGTCTGTATACAGTGAAGGAAAAAAGTATTTGATCTCCTGCTGATGTTGAATGTTCGCCCACTCACAAAGAAATGATCGGTCTAAAAATGGGCAGCACAGTGGCTAAATGGTTAGCACGCCTGGCAGTACTAGGGTCGTTGGTTCAAATTCCAACCACGGCACCACCTGCCTGGAGTTTGAATGTTCTCCCTGTGCCTGCGTGGGTTTCCTCTGGGTACTCCGGTTTCCTCCCACACTCCAAAGACATGCTGGTAGGTTAAATGGCTCCTGTCTAAATTGGCCCTAGTATGTGTATGTATGAATGTGAGTTAGGGACCTTAGATTGTACGCCCCTTGAGGGTTAGGGACTGATGCAGGGGCGGACTGACCATTGGGGAACTCGGGCACTGCCCGAGGGCCCGGGGTCAGTAGGGGGCCCCATGAGATGTCCCTGGTACCTTTCATAGGCTTTTTTGGGTGTGGTTTGAGTGTGGGCAAGGACACAGGGGCCCCATGTTCCCCTACTGCCCGGGGGCCCCATGAGTTGTTAGTCCGCCCCTGGACTGATGTGAATGTACAATATATATGTAAAGTGCTGCGTAAATTGACGGCTCTATATAAGTACCTGAAATAAATAAATAAATCAAATCGAATGTTCTGTGTATTGTAACACTGAGAGACAGAATAGCAACAACAAATTCAGCAGAAATGCATGTCTAACAAATGATGACTGATCTGCATGTTCATGAGGGAAATAAGTATTTGATCCCCTTCACAAAACATGACTTAGTACTTGGTGGCAAATCCCTTGTTGGCCATCACAGAGGTCAGACCTGTAGTTGGCCCCCAGGTTCGCACACATCTCAGGGGGGATTTTGGCCCACTCCTCTTGGCAGATCCTCTCCAAGTCATTAAGGTTTGGTGGCTGACATTTGGCAACTCGAAACTTTCAGCTCCCTCCACAGATTTTCAATGGGATTAAGGTCTGGAGACTGGCAAGGCCACTCCGGGACCATAATGTGCTTCTTCTTGAGCCGCTCCTTTGTTGCCTTGGCCGTGTGTTTTGGGTCATTGTCATGCTGGAACAGCCATCCATGACCCATTTTCAATGCCCTGACTGAGGGAAGAAGGTTCTCATCCAAGATCTGATGGTACATTGCCCCGTCCATTGTCCCTTTGATGTGGTGCAGTTGTCCTGTCCCCTTAGCAGAAAAACACCCCCAAAGCAGAATGTTTTCACCACCATGTTTCACAGTTGGGATGGTGTTCTTGGGGTCATAGGCAGCATTCCTCCTCCTCCAAACACGGCCAGTTGAGTTGATGCCAAAGAGCTCAATTTTAGTCTCATCTGACCACAACACTTTCCACCAGTCGTCCTCTGCATCATTCAGATGTTCAGTGGCAAATTTCAGACGGGCCTGGACATGTGCTTTCTAGAGCAGAGGGACCTTGCGGGCACTGCAGGATTTCAGTCCTTGTCAGCGTAGTGTGTTACCAATTGTTTTCTTGGTGACTGTGGTCCCAGCTGTCTGGAGATCATTGACAGGATCCTCAAGTGTAGTTCTGGGATGATTCCTCACTGTTCTTATGATCATTGACACACCACACTGTCCTCTCTGCCCCTCCTCTTGTTGAAATGACCACCTGAAACAGACTGAATCCGTAGTCACATGCACATGCTCAGTTTGGTGTGTATTGCTTGAGAAGTTTTTTTTTTTCTTGGGAGAATGCCTGTGATCAGCACAGGGCCAATCAGTGCTGTCCAGACAGAGGGTCAAGGTTTTCACATCCTCCTAGAGCAAAAAGAAAACTCCTCCTACAAGCTTTAACCAGTGCTCTGCTGGACACTGATAGAAGTCACAAGACTGCTATATACTCCTGATGAGAAAAGGTATTTAGCAGTTTATATTTTCTAAAATAATTTTATTTCCATGTTCTATGTACTGTAGGAGACCAGATATAGTGAATGCAGGGTCCGGGAGAGCGGATATATTGAATGCAGGGTCCGGGGAGACCGGATATAGTGAATGAAGGATCCGGGGAGAGCGGATATAGTGAATGCAGGGTCTGGGGAGAGCAGATATAGTGAATGAAGGGTCCGGGCAGACCAGATATAGTGAATGTTGGGTCCAGGGAGACCGGATATAGTGAATGTAGGGTCCAGGGAGACCGGATATAGTGAATGCAGGGTCCGGGGAGACAGATATAGTGAATGCAGGGTCCGGGCAGACCAGATATAGTGAATGCAGGGTCCGGGCAGACCAGATATAGTGAATGTAGGGTCCAGGGAGAGCGGATATAGTGAGTGCGGGGTCCGGGCAGACCAGATATAGTGAATGCAGGGTCCGGGCAGACCAGATATAGTGAATGTAGGGTCCAGGGAGAGCGGATATAGTGAGTGCGGGGTCCGGGGAGAGCAGATATAGTGAATGCAAGGTCCGGGGAGAGCGGATATAGTGAATGCAGGGTCCGGGTAGACCGGATATAGTGAATGCAGGGTCCGGGTAGACCGGATATAGTGAATGCAGGGTCCGGGGAGAGCGGATATAGTGAATGCAGGGTCCGGGGAGACCAGATATAGTGAATGTAGGGTCCAGGGAGAGCGGATATAGTGAGTGCGGGGTCCGGGGAGACCAGATATAGTGAATGCAAGGTCCGGGTAGAGCGGATATAGTAAATGCGGGGTCCGGGTAGACCGGATATAGTGAATGCAGGGTCCGGGGAGAGCGGATATAGTGAATGCGGGGTCCGGGGAGAGTGGATATAGTGAATGCGGGGTCCGGGGAGAGCGGATATAGTAAATGCAGGGTCCGGGGAGAGCGGATATAGTGAATGCAGGGACCGGGGAGAGCGGATATAGTGAATGCAAGGTCCGGGTAGACCGGATATAGTGACTTCAGGGTCCGGGGAGAGCGGATATAGTGAATGCAGGGTCCGGGGAGACCAGATATAGTGAATGCAGGGTCCGGGGAGAGCGGATATAGTGAATGCAGGGTCCGGGGAGAGCGGATATAGTGAATGCAGGGTCCGGGGAGAGCGGATATAGTGAATGCAGGGTCCGGGGAGAGCGGATATAGTGAATGCAGGGTCCGGGGAGACCGGATATAGTGAATGCAGGGTCCTGGGTTTATTAACACTTTAAATCCCAATTCCAGCATTTCTTAAATAAACAAAACCAAAGAAACCCCACTAACCTTTTGAAAACACTCAGCCTTTAAAATATCGACATTTGTGCTGCAGTACTGGCCCTATCCTCAGAGCTGTCCCATATAAACTCAATGTCATCCAGAGCCATTCCTCTTCTAGGTTGAATAATTATACATTTATACTGCATGTTGGTTGGAATGAGTTGTTATTACAAAATATATGAAACATTTTTAAAAATACATTTTTAAATATACTGTATGTCTTTAAAAATACAAATCTACATTTTTGGAATGCATTTACAAATATATGTAAAAATATATGTTAAAATTACTTTTTTATATGTTAAAAATAAAATCTGAAGAATATATTTAAAAAAATATATATTTTTAAAAATATTTTTCATATACTTTGTAATATATAAAAAACACATTTCAACATGCAATATATATATGCATTTAAATATATTCTTCAGATTTTATTTTTAACATATAAAAAAGTAATTTTAACATATATTTTTACATATATTTGTAAATGCATTCCAAAAATGTAGATTTGTATTTTTAAAGACATACAGTATATTTGAAAATGTATTTTTAAAAATATCCATCTATTTTGTAATAAAAACACATTTCAACATACAGTATATGTATATTTATTGAAATATATTTTTAAATATATTGAATTTGGCCAAAATTGTAGTATTTCAAATACATACCAATATATTTGGGAAGAATATTTTTAAAATATATTTTTTCTGCCATGTGGGTTAGCACATTAATGAGGGTCTCCGGTGATCAGACTGTACATTGTAGCAAGTCACAAAGGTCAGAGGCTGCAGCAGGGGGCTGATTTGCGTCAAGCAATTGTGAACGCAGCCAAGAACTGCGCAGGCAGCAACACTCATACAGTCTTTCCTTTATAAGATGCTAAGATTCTTCTATCAATGCATGGCTCCGTTTCTGCAGATCTGCTTACGGTAGACCTGCCTGACGGCCCTCATAAAGGTAGGATCTATTTGTGAGACACAGCGGCGGTAAATAAGTGTTGTGACAGCGTCATCTCACGGTGTGGCGTTAAGGAGACGGAGGAGCGGTGGAGCATTAGGCTGTCATAGCGGCTTTATTTTGCTGCTATTGTTTTGTCTTGTAACATCTGATTAGAAGGCATGAATGCGGTGTAATCGCTGCGTATAATGTGCGCCGTAAACGCCGCCCCCTGCAGTCTGCCGGTCTAATTGTTTCCTTTTTTTTTTCTCTTCGGCTTCAACGCATGCAATTTATCGCTCAGTGTTGGCGCTGCTCTCCTGCTTACGTGATTCAGACTTGTTGTGCTGTTTATGTCTGGTGTCTGTCATACACAATAGAGGGACTCTGACTACAGGCACAACGAAACTCTTCTCTACACACGGTGGAGGAAAGTGTATCTAGCCCACATGGAAGAAAAATATATTTGAAATATATTTTAAAAATATTCTGCCCAAATATATTGACATATATTTGAAATGCTACAATTTTGGCCATATTCAATATATTTAAATATATATATATATATATATATATATATATATTTTTTTTTTTTTATATATATATATTTGTATATATATATATATCACACACACACACACACTGCATGTATGTATACATATATATATATATATATATATATATATATATATATATATATATATACTGTATGTTGAAATGCGTTTTTATATATGAAAAAATTTTTCAAAATAGACTTCAAATATACTGTATGTCTTTAAAAATACTAATTTACATTTTTAAAATGCATTTACAAGTATATGTAAAAATATATGTTCAAATTACTTTTTTATATGTTACAAAAAAAAAATCTGAAGGGTATATTTAAAAAAAAAAAATAAAAAATAAAAAAAATATATATATATATATATATATTTTAAAAAAAAAATATATATATATATATATTTTTTTTCTCTTAAATATATTCTTCAGATTTTTTTTCACATATACAAAAAGTCATTTTAACATACATCTTTACATATATTTGTAAGTGCATTTCAAAAATGTAGCTTAGTATTTTTAAAGACATACAGTATATTTTGAAATATATTTTTAAAAATATTTTTCATATATTTTGTAATAACGCATTTCAACATGCAGTGTGTGTATGTATATGTATATATATATATATATATATATATATATATATATATATATATATATATATATATAATTTTTTTTTTTAAATATATTGAATATGGCCAAAATAGTAGCATTTTAATATATGTCAATATATTTGGGAAGAATATTTTTAAAATATAGAATGTGTCAGTGCCCATCAATGCCACATACCAGTGCCCACCAGTACCCAACAATGCCACATGTCAGTGCCCATCAGAGCTGCCTTTCAGTGCCAACTATCAGTGCCAGTCAATACTGCCTATCAGTGCTTATCAGTGCATCCTATCAGTGCCAGTCAGTGCAGCCTATCAGTGTTCCTCAGTACCGCCTAACAGTTCCAATCAGTGCCTCCTTTCAGTGTCCATTAGCGATGCCTGTCAATGCTAATCAGTGCCTCCTATCGGTGTTCCTCAGTGCCGCCTATCAGTTCCAATCAGTGCCCATCAGGGATGCCTGTCAATGCCCATCAGTGCAACCTATCAGTGCCCATCACTGCACCCTCATTAGCGCATATCAGTCAAGGAGAAAAATCACTTATTTACAAAAATTTACATTAACAGAAACTAAAACTTTATTTTTTCAAAATTTTCAGTTTGTTCACTTTTTTTAGTCTATTTTGCAAAAAATAAAAAAAAAGCCCAGTGGTGATTAAATGCCACCAAAAGAAAAAACTATCTATCTCAAAAAAATTATAAACATTTCGTATGGGTACAGTATTGCATGACCGCGCAATTGTCATTCAAAGTGCAACAGCGCTGAAAGCTGAAAATTGGCCTGGACAGGAAGGAGGTGAAAGTGCCCAGTAGGGAAAGGGTTAAAATCCCTGCAATGTACATAGATCACATGGAGAGGAATGTTTCTTTTGCATCAAGAGTAGAGTTACTCTTTAAAGTGTAACTAGGGGCAAAATAAAAAAAAATTATATACAGTATATAATGTAGTGGGTCACAAATAATATTTATTATTAACTTCTTGCCGACCGCGCATAGCCGAATGACGGCTTCACCGCGGCCGGCCAGTTCTGAGTGGACGTCATATGACGTCCTCCCAGAACGCGCTCTCCTGCGCGCCCCAGGGGGCGTGCACCCGGCGATCTCCGTGATTGCTGTGTCCTACGGACACAGCTGATCACGTGATGTGGTGAAAGGCCGATCCCACCGGCCTTTTACCACGTGATCAGCGGTGTCCAATGACACGCTGATCACAGGGAAATGCAAGTGCCGGTTCTCGGCTGCACTTTCCTCACGCTGTCAGATCGTGAGGAAAGTACTGCCGAGAACCGACAGTTGTCAGAGCGGGGATCGGCACCGATCATCAGGGCACTGATGATCAGTGCCCTGATGATCGGTGCCCAGCAGTGACACCCGCAAGTTCCGCCCAGCAGTGCGCCCACTAGCCCCGCCCACCCGTTCCCAGCAGTGCCCCCACCTGTGCCCAGCAGTGCCCCCACCTGTGCCACTCTGCAGTGCCACCTACCTGTGCCCAGAAGTGCCACCTACATGTGCCCAGCAGTGCCACCCACCTGTGCCCACCCACCAGTGCCACCCACCTGTGCCCACCCACCAGTGCTGCCCACCAGTGCCACCCACCAGTGCAGCCCAGCAGTGCTGCCAGTCAGTGCCACCAGTCAGTGCCCAGGGGTTGTGCCAGTCAGTGCCGCCAGTCAGTGCCCAGAAGTGATGCCAGTCAGTGCCGCCAGTCAGTGCCCAGAAGTGATGCCAGTCAGTGCCGTCTATCAGTACCCATCATCAGTGTCACCTATCAGTGCCGCCTATCAGTGACCCCTAATTAGTGCTGTCTATCAGTGCCGCCTATCCGTGCCACCTCATTAGTACTGCCTATCAGTGCCCTTTAGTGCTGCCCATCAGTGCCGCCTATCAGTGCCCATCAGTGCCGCCTCATCAACGCAAATCAGTGAAGGAGAAAAAATACCTGTTTGAAAAATTTTATAAAAGAAACAAATAAACTTTTTTTTTTTTCACATTTTTTGCACTTTTTTAATTTATAGCGCAAAAAGTAAAGCGCCCAGTGGCGATTAAATACCACCAAAAGAAAGCTCTATTTGTGAGAAAAAAATGATCAAAATTTCATATGGGTACAATGTTGCATGACCGCGCAATTGTCAATCAAAGTGCGGCAGCGCTGAAAGCTGAAAATTGGCCTGGTAAGGAAGGGGGTATAAGTGCCTGGTAGGCAAGTGGTTAATAATACAAATATTATTATTATTATTATGAAGATTTTAGTAGATTATTACGCCAAGCTTTAGCACTGGGTTTCTGAGAGTGATGGGTTTCTATCAGATCTCTAAATAAAGAGTCTGTATGTTCCTGGAATTTTTTTATTGGTTAGTAGTTCTTATTATTAAACAGGATTTATATAGTGTGGACAGTTTGCACAGTGCTTTACAAAAGGTAGGGAGACAGTACAATTACGATACACTTCAATACTAGATGTCAGAACTTCGTTCCGGGCGAAATGATTTCTTTCCCAAATAAATTAATTATTTAAATTAATACTGTACGTGATTATTTTATTTATAGATTTTATTAATAGAAGTTATACTGTATTTATTATTATTATTATTATTATTATTATTATGAAGAATATCTTAGTAGATTATTACATCAAGCTTTAGCACTGAGTTTCTGATGGGTTTCTACCAGATCTCTAAATAAAGAGTCTGTATGTTCCTGGAATTTTTTTTATTATTTAGTAGTTCTTATTATTAAACAGGATTTATATAGTGTGGACAGTTTGCACAGAGCTTCACAAAAGGTAGGGAGACAGTACAATTATGATACACTTCAATACTAGATGTTAGAACTTCGTTCCGGGCGAAATGATTTGTTTCCCAAATAAATTAATTATATAAATTAATACTGTACGTGTTTATTTTATTTATAGATTTTATTAATAGTAGTTATACTGTATTTATTATTTTTTATTATTATTTTTATATTATTATTATTAATAAGAAGATCTTATTATTATCCTAAGTAGATTATTACGCCAAGCTTTAGCACTGAGTTTCTGAGAGTGATGGGTTTCTACCAGATCTCTAAATAAAGAGTCTGTATGTTTCTGGAATTTTTTTATTATTTAGTAGTTCTTATTATCAAACAGGATTTATATAGTGTGGACAGTTTGCACAGAGCTTTATAAAAGGTATGGAGACAGTACAATTACGATACACTTCAATACTAGAAGAATCAGAGGTTAGAACTTTGTTCCGGGCTAAATGATTTCTTTCCCAAATTAATGATATAAATTAATACTATACATGTTTATTTTAGTTATAGATTTTATTAATAGAAGTAGTTATACTGTATTTATTATTATTATTATTATTATTAAGAAGACCTTAGTAGATTATTTTGCCAAGCTTTAGCACTGAGTTTCTGAGAATGATGGGTTTCTATCAGATTTCTAAATAGAGTCTGTATGTTCCTGGAATTTTTTTATTGGTTAGTGGTTCTTATTATTAAACAGGATTTATATAGTGTGGACTAGAAGAATCAGAG
Organism: Staurois parvus; assembly: GCF_062004578.1. NCBI lineage: Eukaryota > Metazoa > Chordata > Amphibia > Anura > Ranidae > Staurois > Staurois parvus. Next base: position 55,436 of record NW_028318840.1, read on the forward strand.
GTTAGAACTTTGTTCCGGGCAAAATTATTTATCTCCCAAATTAATTATATAAATTAATAAGTAATACTGTACGTGTTTTATTAATAGAAGTAGTTGTTATATTGTAATTATTATAATTATTATTAGTCCTTTCCTCAGTTTATTGTATAAATGAATACTATAATCTCATATTGCTGACAGGTTTGCCCTTGTAGTGCTGGGTTTCTACCAGATTTCTCTGCTATACAGAGTCTGCGTCTGTCCAGTATTTCTGTTAGTTACTTTCAGAGATTATTATTATTATTATTATTATTATACAGGATTTATATAGCGCCAACAGTTTGCGCCGCGCTTTACAAAGTGAAGGCAGACATTACAGTTACAATTCAATTTGGTACAAGAGGAAACAGGGGCCTTGCTCGTCAGAGCTTACAATCTAACATTTGATTTATTCCCCGATTTCAAGATGTTTATTTTATATATAATTTTATTACTAGAAGTAGTTAATATTGTCTATATTATTTTTAGTGGTATATCTTTGTAGTGTGAGTTTATTTTACAATTTAGTAACAATGATAAAATTTATATTAATAATAATAATAATGATGATAATAACAGGGGTCGCAGGGGGCCCATGCAGCTCCTTTGTATACCTGGATCGGGGGGGCTGCGTACAGAGGAATTGTTCTTTCCATTTTCCTCTTGCAGCCACTGATTGCCCGCTTCTCTTCCTCACCCTCCCACAGGCATTCAGTGGCAGGGGGAAAATGGAGGGGATTGGTAGCTCTGTATGCCACCCACTCCACTATCCAGCTTCTTTCTGCTGCCCCTGGGCCCCTGTGCTCTTTCCTGGCTCCCCTGTGTGCTCCCCTTGTACCCCCCTTCCCCAACGCTTTGCTGGGTTTCTCTCTCCCGCTGGCTGCTGCAGGGGATCTGTGAGGATATAGAGTGGGGAAGGGGCTGGCAAATATGTAACTCACCAACCCCTTCCTTGTCAGAATGGAAAGAGTAAATGATTGATACTGATCTCTCCTGTGTCCATTCATCATTTAAGCATAGTAATCTGTGTTTACTATGCTTTGACTTGTGAATGAATGGGAATGAATGTTTAGTGAATGAGTGGGAAGCTCTGTACAGAGCTGTTCCTGTTCACTCGTTCTGTGATGCTGAGGTTGCAGAGATGGAGATTGAGGGCTCATTCACTTTTCTCTGTCACAAAGGTGGAACATCAGAGGTCTGTTTATACCCCTAATAATTCAGCAAAGCCCCCAAACGGTGCTCTTATTAAAAAAAAAAAAAAATTGTAAAATACAAATAAAATGGTTAAAAAAAAAAAAAGACTGACACCATTGGCAGCACTACCAGGTGCATTTGCAACCACGCCCTGGAATTCCACCACTGTGCTTGGAGGGCAAGGCCTCAGGCTCCGAGGGAAGGACCCATGGCACCGGGGCCCTGAAGATTCTAGTTATGCCTCTGAATCAGGGGCACTCTGACAACTCATGGGCCCCCCGGGCAATAGGGGATCATGGGGCCCCTGTGGCCTTGCCCACACTCAAAGCACACCCAAAAAAGCCTATAAAAGGTATCAGGGGCATTTCATGGGGCCCTCTATTGACCCCGGGCATCGGGCAGTTCCCGAGTGCTCGAATGGTCAGTCCGCCCCTGCTCTGAATAATGATAATATAGTAGTAGTAAGAAATTTGTCTTTATAGTACAGAGTCTGAATGTTACTTGTATTTATGTTGGATAGTTTCAGGTGATCTGGTGCCCCCCCCCCCTTTCCCAATTGATGCTGGGAATTAAAAATAATAATTATTTTAATAATTCTATATACTGTATAATGTTATTAGAAGTCATTTTATATATATTTTTTTACTGTGTGCATGTAATATATATATATATATATATATATATATATATATATATAGATAGATTGTTAGATAGATAGATAGATAGATAGATAGATAGATAGAGATATATAGAGAGAGAGAGATGTATATATATAGATATGTATGTATGTATATATAGATATGTATGTATATATATGTATGTGTATTATATATGTATGTGTATATATATATAT
>NW_028318840.1:610000-647500 GCF_062004578.1 Staurois parvus
TAGTATGTCTGCAGTCTCTGACCATCTCCTGTGGTATGTCTGCAGTCTCTGACCATCTCCTGTACTGTCCACAGTCTCTGATGGTCTCCTGTAGTATGTCCGCAGTCTCTGGTCATCTCCTGTACTGTGTCTGCAGTTTCTGGTCATCTCCTGTACTATGTCTGCAGTTTCTGGTCATCTCCTGTACTATGACCGCAGTCTCTGGTCATCGTCTGTAGTAAGTCTGCAGTCTCTGACCATCTCCTGTGGTATGTCTGCAGTCTCACCATATCCTGTAGTATGTCTGCAGTCTCTGACCATCTCCTGTAGTATGTCTGCCATCCCTGACTATCTCCTGTATTAAGTCTGAAGTCTCTGATCACCTCCTGTAGTATGTCTGCAGTCTCTGACCATCTCCTGTAGTATGTCTGCAGTCTCTGACCACCTCCTGTAGTATGTCTGCAGTCTCTGACCACCTCCTGTAGTATCTCTGCAGTCTCTGACCACCTCCTGTAGTATGTCTGCAGTCTCTGACCACCTCCTGTAGTATGTCTGCAGTCTCTGACCATCTCCTGTAGTATGTCTGCAGTCTCTGATCACCTCCTGTAGTATATCTGCAGTCTCTGACCACCTCCTGTAGTATGTTTGCAGTCTCTGACCACCTCCTGTACTATGTCTGCAGTCTCTGACCACCTCCTGTACTATGTCTGCAGTCTCTGACCACCTCCTGTAGTATGTCTGCAGTCTCTGATCACCTCCTGTAGTATATCTGCAGTCTCTGACCATCTCTTGTAATATTTCTTCAGTCTCTGACCATTTTATTATTTTTTTTTTTTATCTGAAAACAGTACAAGTCTCTACATTTTGTATTTATCATTAGCCTTTTGCAACCCCTGTACAGCAGAGGCTGGGAGAGAAAGAATCAGCACAAGGAGCCAATCAGCTGTGCTGCAGTGCCCATGTGTTAACACAGGAGATGCTAATAGGATGAGAGAGCAGAGTGACAGGGAGATGACCACAGCAGTCTACTGCATGTGTGTCACACTGGCGGCCTTCCAGCTGTCGCTAAACTGCAAGTCCCATGAGGCATCGCAAGATTGACAGTTACAAGCATGACTCCCAAAGGCAGAGGCATGATGGGACTTGTAGTTGGAGGGCCGCCAGTGTGACACCCCTGCTCTAATGCATCCCCTGTCACAAGTGTTAGTGAACTGCAGCAGAGAAAAAAAAAATCAAGTGTCTTCCATTACCAGACAGGGCTGGGCTGTGTGGCAGAGCTGTGTAAATACCAGGACTGGATGGACTGAAATACAAATCCTTTGACTGGTAAAGCAGCTCCCATGCACAGCATGTATGTGATTTGCATATTTAGCTGCTTACCTGAAGTTCAACTTCAAGATAAATACGAAAGTGACTTTGCTTTGTACAGAATGTAATGTGACTGCCTCCTTCTCAGGGGCGGACTGACCATTTGGAAACTCGGGCACTGCCCAAGGGCCCGGGATCAGTGGGGGGCTCCATGAGATGCCCCTGGTACCTTTTTCATAGGCTTTTTTGAGTTTGGGCAAGGACACAGGGGCCCCATGATCCCCTATTGCCCGGGGGCCCCATGAGTTGTCAGTCCGCCCCTGGTTATTCATATGCTTCTTGTAGAACCTGGCCCATAATAAATGAATGCCCCGCCCCTAATTAAAGTGCATGTTCTGCCCAGGGGCGGACTGACCATTTGGAAACTCGGGCACTGCCCGAGGGCCCGGGGTCAGTAGGGGGCCCCATGAGATGCCCCTGGTAGCTTTTTCATAGGCTTTTTTGAGTTTGGGCAAGGACACAGGGGCCCCATGATCCCCTATTGCCCGGGGGTCCCATGAGTTGTCAGTCCGCCCCTGGTTATTCATATGCTTTTTGTAGAACCTGGCCCATAATAAATGAATGCCCCACCCCTAATTAAAGTGCATGTTCTGCCCAGGGGCGGACTGACCATTTGGAAACTCGGGCACTGCCCCAGGGCCCGGGGTCAGTAGGGGGCCCCATGAGATGCCCCTGGTACCTTTTTCATAGGCTTTTTTGAGTTTGGGCAAGGACACAGGGGCCCCATGATCCCCTATTGCCCGGGGGCCCCATGAGTTTTCAGTCCGCCCCTGCTCCCTCTGAACATATTGGGCCGGGATCCAATTATTATTATTAGTTATAATAGTCAAAATATTAATAAAAAAATTGTTAATAAGAAAAATGGGCAGTTTTTGCAGCATCCGGCGGCTGCTAGAGCAATCGCCTCCAGTCCTGCAGGGGTTAACCCCGGATGTACCTTAACAGGCGGCATTTCATGAAACTGTCACACGCTGCCCGTCTCTCCTGTATGTCCCTCCAGCCAGCTAATTGGTCTCTGAGCACACAGAAAATTCAGGAATACAATAGCGGACTGCAGGGGAAATAAATAAATGATAACGTAAAACACAAGAGCAGCACTCACCTCCAGCACAATGCTTTCCATTTAACATTGCAGGAAGCCAGGCTCATCCCGGATCAAGCCGGAACTGGGAGAAAATAAAGTTTAACTCAAAGTTAGAATTAAAAAACAAAAAAAAAAGCCTGTACATACACATTATATACAGGTGAAACTCAAAAAATTAGAATATCGTGTAAAAGTTCATTTATTTCAGTGCAGCAACTTAAAAGGTGAAACTAATATATGAGACTCATTACATGCAAAGCAAGATAGTTCAAGCCGTGATTTGTCATCATTGTGATGATTATGGCTTACAGCTCATGAAAACCCCAAATCCACAATCTCAGAAAATGAGAATATTGTGAAAAGGTGGAATATTCTCGGCTCAAAGTGTCCCACTCTAATCAGCTAATTAAGCCATAACACCTGCAAATGGTTCCTGAGCCTTTAAATGGTCTCTCAGTCTGGTTCAGTAGGAATCACAATCATGGGAAAGACTGCTGACCTGACACCATCAGTGACACCCTCCATAAGGAGGGAAAGCCTCAAAAGGTAATTGCAAAAGAAGTTGGATGTTCCCAAAGTGCTGTATCAAAGCACATTAATAGAAAGTTATGTGGAAGGGAAAAGTGTGGAAGAAAAAGGTCCACAAGCAGCAGGGATGACCGCAGCCTGGAGAGGATTGTCAGGAAAAGGCCATTCAAAAGTCTTGGGGACTTTCACAAGGAGTGGACTGAGGCTGGAGTCAGTGCATCAAGAGCCATCACACACAGACGGATCCTGGACATGGGCTTCAAATGTCGTATTCCTCTTGTCAAGCCGCTCCTGAACAACAAACAAAGTCAGAAGCGTCTTACCTGGGTTAAAGAAAAACAGACCTGGTCTGTTGCTCAGTGGTTCAAAGTCCTCTTTTCTGATGAGAGCAACTTTTGCATCTCATTTGGAAACCAAGGACCCAGAGTATGAAGGAAGAATGGAGAGGCCCAAGGACCCAGAGTATGGAGGAAGAATGGAGAGGCCCAGGGACCCCGAGTATGGAGGAAGAATGGAGAGGCACAAGGACCCCGAGTATGGAGGAAGAATGGAGAGGCACAAGGACCCTGAGTATGGAGGAAGAATGGAGAGGCCCAAGGACCCCAAGTATGGAGGAAGAATGGAGAGGCCCAAGGACCCCGAGTATGGAGGAAGAATGGAGAGGCCCAAGGACCCAGAGTATGGAGGAAGAATGGAGAGGCCCAAGAACCTGGAGTATGGAGGAAGAATGGAGAGGCACACACTGCAAGATGCTTGAAGTCCAGTGTGAAGTTTCCACAGTCTGTGTTGATTTGGGGAGCCATGTCATCTGCTGGTATTGGTCCACTGTGCTTCATTAAGTCCAGGGTCAATGCAGCCGTCTACCAGGAGATTTTGGAGCACTTCATGCTTCCTTCCGCAGACGAGCTTTATGGGGATGCTCGGGCAGGACTTGGCACCGCCCACACTGCCAAAAGCACCAAAACCTGGTTCAATGACCGTGGGATTACTGTGCTTGATTGGTCAGCAAACTCACCTGACCTGAACCCCATAGAGAATCTATGGGGCATTGCCAAGAGAAAGATGAGAGACATGAGACCGAACAATGCAGAAGAGCTGAAGGCCGCTATTGAAGCATCCTGTTCTTCCATAACACCTCAGCAGTGCCACAGGCTGATAGCTTCCATGCCACGCCGCATTGAGGCAGTAATTGCTGCAAAAGGGGCCCAAACCAAGTACTGAGTACATATGCATGCTTCTACTTTTCAGAGGTCCGATATTGTTCTATGTACAATCCTTGTTTTATTGATTGCATGGAATATTCTCATTTTCTGAGATTGTGGATTTGGGATTTTCATGAGCTGTAAGCCATAATCATCACAATGATGACAAATCACGGCTTGAACTATCTTGCTTTGCATGTAATGAGTCTATCTCATATATTAGTTTCACCTTTTAAAATGCATTACTGAAATAAATGAACTTTTGCACGATATTCTAATTTTTTCACATACTATATATATATATATATATATATATATATATATATATACACATACACACACAGTGAATTAAATAAGTATTTGCTCCCCTGCTAATGTTGAATGTTCGCCCACTCACAAAGAAATGATCTGTCTAAAAATCGAATGTTCGGTGTATTGTAACACTGAGAGACAGAATAGCAACAAAAAATTCAGCAGAAATGCGTCTAACAAATGATGACTGATTTGCATGTTCATGAGAGAAATAAGTATTTGATCCCCTATCATTCAGCAGGATTTCTGGCTACCAGGTGTCTTTCATACAGGTAACAAGCTGAGATTAGAAGCAGTCTCTTAAAGGGAGTGCTGCTAATCTCATTTTGTTACCTGTATAAAAGACACCTGTCCACAGGAGCAATCAAACCATCAGATTCCAAACTCTCCACCATGGCAAAGACCAAAGAGCTGTCCAAGGATGTCAGGGACAAGATTGTACACCTACACAAGGCTGGACTGGGCTAACAAACGATCGCCAAGCAGCTTGGTGAGAAGGTGACAACAGTTGGTGCAATCATTCACAAATGGAAGAAACACAAAACAAGTGCCAGTCTCCCTAGGTCTGGTGCACCATGCAAGATCTCACCTCGTGGAGTGTCAATGATCATGAGAACAGTGAGGAATCATCCCAGAACTACACGTGAGGATCTTGTCAATGATCTCCAGGCAGCTGGGACCACAGTCACCAAGAAAACAATTGGTAACACACTATTCCGACAAGGATTGAAATCCTGCAGTGCCCGCAAGGTCCCTCTGATCAAGAAAGCACATGTTCAGGCCCATCTGAAGTTTGCCACTGAACATCTGAATGATGTAGAGGAGGACTGGTGGAAAGTGTTGTGGTCAGATGAGACCAAAATCAAGCTCTTTGGCATCAACTCAACTCGCCGTGTTTGGAGGAGGAGGAATGCTGCCTATGACCCCAAGAACACCATCCCAACTGTGAGACATGGTGGTGGAAACATTCTGCTTTGGGGGTGTTTTTCTGCTAATGGGACAGGACAACTGCATCGCATCAAAGGGATGATGGATGGAGCAATGTACCGTCAAATCTTGGGTGAGAACCTTCTTCCCTCAGCCAGGGCATTGAAAATGGGTTGTGGATGGGTGTTCCAGCATGACAATGACCCAAAACACATGGCCAATGCAAGAAAGTAGCGGCTCAAGAAGAAGCACATTAAGGGCCTGGAGTGGCCTAGCCAGTCTCCAGACCTTCATCTGATTGAAAATCTGTGGAGGGAGCTAAAAGTTCGAGTTGCCAATCGTCAGCCACCAAACCTTAATGACTTGGGGAGGATCTGCCAAGAGGAGTGGGCCAAAATCCCTCCTGAGATGTGTGCAAACCTGGGGGCCAGCTCCAGGAAACGTCTGACCTCTGTGATTGCCAACAAGGGATTTGTCACCAAGTACTAAGTCATGTTTTGTGAAGGGGATCAAATACTTATTTCCCTCATGAACATGCAGATCAGTCATCATTTGTTAGACGCATTTCTGCTGAATTTGGTGTTGCCATTCTGTCTCTCAGTGTTACAATACACCGAACATTCGATTTTTAGACCGATCATTTCTTTGTGAGTGGGCGAACATTCAACATCAGCAGGGGATCAAATACGCATTTCCTTCACTGTGTTTATATATATATATATATACATACACATACACAGTATATAAAAAAAATAATAATAATAATAAAAAAATAATTAAAAAAATAATAAAAAAAATAAATATCCATCTATCTATTCATCTATCTATCTATCTATCTATCTATCTATCTATCTATCTATCTATATATATACACACCCACATGCCCTCCAGAAGTTTTACCCCCCCCCCCCTTCCTGACTAGGCCACGTTTTGCTACACTGCGCTGCGCTACTTTAACTGGCAGTTGTGCGGTTAAATATATATACAAATACTGCAGCTAACTAAAATTCTCAAAAAATGCACCAGAATATATATATATGTGTGTGTGTGTATGTTTTGAGAATTTTAGTTAGTTGCAGTATTTTTTGGCCCTGGAAAATGTGCTGAAAGAAAACTTTAGACGGAAGAAAGGAGTCATGACATTGAAAATGTATTTTTCTCACAATTTAGTTCTTCAAGGTATATGTACATCTCAACAATGAACGTCTCTCATTTTCCCCCTTGTGGTGTCTCAAATATGCCATTGAAAGCATCTTGTTACCTGTTGATCCTGCCCAAAATTCTGTGAGCCGATAGCTCCCTTTGCTCTATCATATAGGTGGTCGCATATTTGCATACCATTTGAAAATATATATGTGCTGAGAGTGTGCACTTTTTTGCACTTTTTATGGAAATTCCTTATTAATAACCAAATAGGTTATAATAGTAAGGTGGGCTGAAGGCAATCAAAAGTATCTACTAAACCAGATTTAGGCACAGTAGAATTGTGTAATTTGTATTTATTTTTTGTGTAATGCTTTGGGGTTATTTATTTGTTGTTTTCATTTTCAAGTTAAACTGATATTTTAAACATGTTTTGCATTTTTTATATAGAACATATAAATAGCCAAAAGTCTCTACTAAACCAGATCTAAGTACAAAAGAACTCTATTATTTTATTTATATATTTATTTATTAGTGTATTTATTTCTTTTTTAATTTATTTTGGTATAATGGTTCAGGGTAATATAAGTAGCCAAAAGTAGCCAAACGTCTCTACTAAACCAGATTTAAGGACAGTAGAACTGTATCATTTGTATTTATTTTTTGTGTAATAGTTTGGGTTATTTATTTGTTCTTTTCATTTTCAAGTTAATGGTTTGGGGTGATTTATTTGCTGTAACAACAGTGAAGTGGCGAGCGGGCGACCAGATATGAATATTGCACCACATCCCTTAAAATTTGCAAATATTCAGCAGAGAAGATGGGACTTTCAGGGTGCATGTACATGAATACCAAACATTTTAAAAAGTTATATTATTTTTATTTTGTATTTTAGTAAAAAACACAACAAGAAAGGAAAAAATACAGAAACATAAAAACAATTTTAGTACTAAGAGTAAAACTGATTCATTTGTTGTTTTCATTTTCAAGTTAAACTGATATTTTAAACATGTTTTGCATTTTTTATATAGAACGTATAAGTAGCCAAAAGTCTCTACTAAACCAGATCTAACTACAAAATAACTTTATTATTTTATTTATGTATTTATTTATTAGTGCATTTATTCCTTTTTTTTATTTTTTTTTGTATAATGGTTCTGGGTAATATTTTTATTTAATTTTTTAAGGTAGACTGATGTTTTTAAACATTTGTTTGAGCTTTTTTTAGAACATATAAGTAGACAACAGTCTCTATTAGACTAGATTTAGGCACAGTAGAACTGTGTAATTTGTATTTATTTTTTGTGTAATGCTTTGGGGTTATTTGTTGTTTTCATTTTCAAGTTAAACTGATATTTTAAACATGTTTTGCATTTTTTATATAGAACATATAAGTAGCCAAAAGTCTCTACTAGACCAGATCTAAGTACAAAAGAACTTTATTATTTTATTTATTAGCGTATTTATTCCTTTTTTTATTTGTTTTTGTATAATGGTTCGGGGTAATTTTTTAATTTCATTTTTTAAGGTAGACTGATGTTTTTAAACATTTGTTTGAGCTTTTTATAGAACATATTAGTAGCCAAAAGTCTCTACTAAACTGGATCTAAGTAGAAAAGAACTTTATTATTTTATTTATATATTTATTTATTGTCGTATTTATTCCTTTTTTTATTTATTTTTGTATAATGTTTTGGGTAATTTTTTAATTTCATTTTTTAAGGTAGACTGATGTTTTTAAACATTTTTTTGCACTTTTTATAGAACATATAAGTAGCCAAAAGTCTCTACTAAACCAGATTTAAGCACAGTAGAACTGTGTAATTTATATTTATTTTTTGTGTAATTTTTGGGGGTTATTTATTTGTTGTTTTCATTTTCAAGTTAAGCTGATATTTTAAACATGTTTTGCATTTTTTATATAGAACATATAAGTAGCCAAAAGTCTCTGCTAAACCAGATTTAGGCACAACAGAACTGTGGAATTTATATTTATTTTTTGTGTAATGCTTTGGGGTTATTTGTTGTTTTCATTTTCAAGTTAAACTGATATTTTAAACATGTTTTGCATTTTTTATATAGAACATATAAGTAGCCAAAAGTCTCTACTAAACCAGATCTAAGTACAAAAGAACGTTATTATTTTATTCATGTATTTATTTATTAGCGTATTTATTCCTTTTTTTATTTGTTTTTGTATAATGGATCAGGGTAATTTTTTAATTTAAATTTTTAAGGTAGACTGATGTTTTTAACATTTGTTTGCGCTTTTTATAGAACAAATAAGTAGCCAAAAGTCTCTACTAGACCAGATTTAGGCACAGTAGAACTGTGTAATTTGTATTTATTTTTTGTGTTATGGTTTGGGGTTATTTATTTGTTGTTTTCATTTTCGAGTCAAACTGATATTTTAAACATGTTTTGCATTTTTTATATAGAACATATAAGTAGCCAAAATTCTCTACTAAACCAGATCTAACTACAAAAGAACTTTATTATTTTATGTATTAGTGTATTTATTCATTTTTTATTTATTTTTGTATAATGTTTCGGGGTAATTTTTTCATTAAATTTTTTAAAAATGATGTTTTAAAAATGCGTTTGCGCTTTTTTTTAGAAGATAAATGTAACCAAAAGTCTCTAGTAAGCCAGATCTAAGCCCGATAGAACGTCATTATTTTTATTTATTTTATTTGTATTTATTTTGCAAACAAAAAATGTAGTATTTGCAATTACAGATGCCTATAGATTTTCTAAATAAGGAGCAAATAATTTTGTTTCCGGCTGTTTCTGTAATACCGAAAAAGTCATTTAAAGGGTTCCTCATCGTTCAGAAGGTTGACAGAGGCTGCTCTACATCATGTATTACAGCTGGTGTATTGCATTCTTGTATACATGCTGTCCTCTTTATGCTCACTTTATGCTTTTGCTTTGCTGCGGTTTGCAGCTGGGCTGGTCACACTACGACTCGATGTAATAGTACTGAGCAGTACATTATAAATTGTAATTATCGCCAGTGAGTGAGCGGAGCCAGCACTCAGAGGCGCATTAAGAGCCCACGGGGGGCAATCGTTCCCAAATCCCACAGCAATCTAGGACAAGAAACAGCCAAGCAGGCGAGGAAAGGAAACCTCGCTCGCAGGTAGGAGAAGTCACAGTATGTAAAACTCATTATAAAATACTGGAGAGAGCTGCATCGGCTCCGTAACTTCAAAGAGACTTAAGACGACATGTATTAGGCACGGTCCCCCTCAACCAGATCTTCTTTTCATTCCAGTAATAAAAACGGCTATTTTTAGGAAAAAAACCTAGAGACCTGAATTCTGCACTATTCGGATGGTCGAGAGAAATGGAGCATTGAAGAATTATTCTGAGCTGAGGAGTCATACCTATCCCTGAGGTTCCTCTGCTGATGGACATTGGCGGGGGTCATTGTTTATGCCCAACAGGAATTGGTGTGGAAGGCACTTTTTACAATCAATGAATAATAAAAAGACTCCATAAAAATGGTGATTGAGCCAAGGCCCTGGGGGTATTTAGGCCTGGACTGTCATCTAATATGCGCAATATTATGAACAGTTTCAGTTAATCCCCTTTTGATACTAAAATAATACTAATGATACTAATAATAATAATAACTAATAATAATACCAATGATACTAATAATAATAATAACTAATAATAATAATAATAATAATGATACTAATAATACTAATACTAATAATAATAACTAATAATAATAATGATACTATAATAATAATAATAATAATAATAATAACTAATAATAATACTAATGATACTAATAATACTAACTAATAATAATAATAATGATGCTAAATTAATAATAATAATAATAATAATATTAATAACAATAACAAATAATTAATAATAATGATACTAAAATAATAATACTATAATAATAATTTTAAATACATTTTAAAAATACTTTTTTTAATAAATCACCAGAACAGCAAATCCAGGGTTCTCCTGACTTTTTACAATCAATGAGTAATAAAAAGACTCCAAAAAAATGGTAATTGAGCCAAGGCCCTGGGGGTATTTAGGTCTAGGCTGTCATCTAATATGCGCAATATTATGAACAGTTTCAGTTAATCCCCTTTTGATACTAAAATAATACTAATGATACTAATAATAATAACTAATAATACTAATGATACTAAAATAATAATAATAATAACTAATAATTAATAATAATGATACTAAAATAATAATAATATAATAATAATTTTAAATAAATACATTTTAAAAATACTTTTTTTCAATAAATCACCAGAACAGCAAATCCAGGGTTCTCCTGACTTTTTACAATCAATGAATAATAAAAAGCCAAGGCCCTGGGGGTATTTAGGTCTAGGCTGTCATCTAATATGCACAATATTATGAACAGTTTCAGTTAATCCCCTTTTGATACTAAAATAATACTAATGATACTAATAATAATAATAATAATAACTAATAATAATAATAATAATAATAATACTAAAATAATAATAATAATAATAATAATAACTAATAATTAATAATAATGATACTAAAATAATAATAATAATATAATAATAATTTTAAATAAATACATTTTAAAATTCAATTTTTAATAAATCACCAGAACAGCAAATCCAGGGTTCTCCTGACTTTTTACAATCAATGAATAATAAAAAGACTCCATAAAAATGGTGATTGAGCCAAGGCCCTGGGGGTATTTAGGCCTAGGCTGTCATCTAATATGCGCAGTATTATGAACAGTTTCAGTTAATCCCCCTTTGATACTAAAATAATACTAATGATACTAATAATAATAATAAATAATAATAATACTAATACTAAAATAATAATAATATTAACTAATAATAATAATACTAATGATACTAAAATAATAATAATAAAGAATAATTAATAATAATGATACTAAAATAATAATAATATAATATTTATTTTAAATAAATACATTTTAAAAATTATTTTTTTAATAAATCACCAGAACAGCAAATCCAGGGTTCTCCTGACTTTTTATAATCAATGAATAATAAAAAAAACTCCATAAAAATGGTGATTGAGCCAAGGCCCTGGGGGTATTTAGACCTAGGCTGTCATCTAATATGCGAAATATTATGAACAGTTTCAGTCAATCCCCTTTTGATACTAAAACAATACTAATGATACTAATAATAATAATAATAACTAATAATAATAATAATAACAAATAATAATAATGATACTAAAATAATAATATAATAATAATTTTAAATAAATACATTTTAAAAATACTTTTTTTAATAAATCACCAGAACAGCAAATCCAGGGTTCTTCTGACTTTTTACAATCAATGAATAATAAAAAGACTCCATAAAAATGGTCATTGAGCCAAGGCCTTGGGGGTATTTAGGCCTAGGCTGTCATCTAATATGCGCAATATTATGACCAGTAATAATAATAATGATACTAAAATAATAATAATAACTAATAATAATGATACTAAAATAATAATAATATAATAATAATTTTAAATAAATACATTTTAAAAATACTTTTTTAATAAATCACCAGAACAGCACATCCGGGGTTCTCCTGGCTTTTTACATACAATGAATAATAAAAAGACTCCATAAAAATGGTGATTGAGCCAAGGCCCTGGGGGTATTTAGGCCTGGACTGTCATCTAATATGCGCAATATTATGACCAGTTTCAGTTAATCCCCTTTTGATACTAAAATAATACTAATGATACTAATAATAATACTAAGAACTAATAATAATAATAATACTAATAATACTAATAATAAGTAATAATAAATAACTAATAATAATACTAAAATGATAATAATACTAAAATAATAATATATTAATAATTTTAAATAAATAAATTTAAAAAAATAAATTTTTTAATAAATCACCAGAACAGCAAATCCAGGGTTCTCCTGCCGTGAACAGCTGTGCCACTCACTGTCGCTTGACAGGTCCCACGCCCCCATCTTTGTTGCTGTAGTCATTGTTGCCTCTTCCCTCTTCAGGCAGCCCAGTCCTCTAATGACATGCCACCAGGTCTGTTCACTTTTTGCCGCTGTATGGAATCTGAAGTACCTTGGGATGTGTGAAATGCATTTCTCTCGGTCAGGCACTCCAGTCCTGCTGGTGACATGCTACTGGGTCTCCTATCCTAAGAGGTAAATGTGAAGTTCATATTCTCAGAGGTTTCACAGCAGAGGAGATGCCATTATTTCCTGAACAAGAATAGAGGATGGGATGAAGCCCTGTATCTCAATGGGCACTCCAGATCATCTCAAAGGTTTTCAGTGGGGTTGAGGTCAGGCCTGTGTGAAGGACACCCAATTTTCTCCTTGCCAGTCTCAGCAAACCATGTCTTAATGGAGCTGGCTTTGTATACGGGGACCCAGTTATGCTGGAACAGAAAATGGTCTTCTCCAAAATGTTACCACAAGGTTGGAAGCCGAAACTGTCCAAAATGTCTTTGTATGTCGTAGGATTACCAGTACCCTTCACTGGAAATTCTTGAACCCAATAATTTGTCAGGGAAATTCACATGTTTTGGTCATATAGTGGGTCAGAAGGTCAGGTGTCTACTAACTGATGAACACCTTTTTGGATGAATTGGCACACCGACTAAATCGGAATCAGAACACCAGTTTTTGGTCTTATGGTAGGTTAGATGGTCAGATTTCTGCTAACTGTTGGCCCCTATAGAACACTTTTTGGATGAATCGAAACACTGTCTGAATTGGAAAACCAATTTTTAGGTCATATAGTTGATTAAACAGTCAGGTGTCTGCTAACTGTTGGCCACTACTGAACACATTTGGGATGAATCAGAAAATAGATTGAATCTAAACTGGTGTAAGAACACCAATTTTTGGTACTATGGTAGGTTAGAAGTGTCTACTAACTGTTGATTCCTCTTGAACACCTTTCGGTTGACAGGTTAGATGGTCAGGTGTCTACTAACTGTTGGCCCCTACTGAACACCTTTAGGGTGAATAGGAATACTGACTAAAATGGAACAGCAATTTTTGGTCATATGGTAGGTTAGATGGTCAGGTGTCTACCCACTGTTGGTTCCTATGTGATAGGTTAGATAGTCAATTGACTGTTGACTGTTGAACACTATTGAACACCTTTAGGATGAATTGGAACACCAACTGAATTAGAATAAGAAGACCAAGTTTCGGTCATATGGTATGTTAGATGGTCAGGTGACTACGAACTGTTGGCCACTATTGAGCACCTTTGGGATGATTCGGCACACCGACTGAATCAGGATCAGAACACCAGTTTTTGGTCATATCATAGGTTAGATAGTCAAGTGTCTGCTAACTGTTGTCCCCTACTGAACACATTTGGAATGAATCAGAACACAGATTGACTCAGAATTGGTGTAGGAACACCAATTTATGGTGGTCAAGTGTCAAGTGTCTACTAACTGTTGGTACCTATGTGGTAGGTTAGATGGTCAGGTGACTACTGTTGGCTCCTATTGAACATCTTTTGCATGAATTGGAACATCGACTGAATCTGAAGCAATTTTTGGTCGTATGATAGGTTAGATGGTCAGGTGTCTACTAACTTTTGGCCCCTATTGAACACCTTTAGGTTGAATAGCAACACTGACTGAATTGAAATCAGAAGACCAATTTTTGGTCATATGATAGGTTAGATGGTCAGGTGACTACTAACTTTTGGCATCTATTGAACACCTTTAAGTTGAATAGGAACACTGACTGAATTGGAATCAGAAGACCAATTTTTGGTCATATGGTAGGTTAAATGATCAGGTGACTACTAACTTTTGGCATCTATTGAACACCTTTGGGATGAATCGGAACACCGACTGAATTAGAATTGGGACACCGATGTTTGGTCATAGTGTAGCTTAGATAGTCCATTGTCTACTAACTGTTGGCCCCTATTTAACACCTTTGGGATGAATCAGAACACCAGGTTTTTTTTATCCAACATCAATACCTTACCTCACAAATTCAAGTTTTGGCTGACTGGGCACAAATTCCCACAAACGTACTCCAAAATCTTGTAGAAAGCCTTCTCTGTAGAGTGAAGGTGGTTTTGGCCACAAAGAGGGTGCCAACTCCATATTAATGTCCATGGACTTGGAATGAAATGTTCAACAAGCTCATATAGGTGCGATGGTCAGGTATCTACAGAACCTTAGGCTATGTATCGTATAAATGGATGAACAGAGTATTTTTAATATTTGTCTGGACATCATATATAGGCAATATTTCAGGTCACCTCTATGGTGTGTGCATCCTCCGGGAAAAGACTCTTCATTGAGATGCATAGTTCATTCTTTCACCCTAACATTTATATACATTATATATAATTTTCCTTCCTCTGACAAGCCATGAGAATCACAGTCACTGGTTATTAATTCATGCGCTGTGTGGGAGACGAATCTGCTGTATTCCTGTTATTGAAAAGACATGGCATGTCCCTCTAGATTGTCTACAAGATCTTCATAAGAACCGCCCTGGTTGGGATTATAGTAAGCCTGCTGTGAGACAAATACATGGGCCCCCGTTGCTGAACCACTGCTGAAAATGCTAATCGCCTGGCTTTTATGCAGAACGACGCTACGGAAGTGATTCATATTTTATGAAAGATTTATTTTAAACCACATTTATACACTAAATGGAAGGCTAACTAAACATACTGCCCATTTTGGCCTTTGTCATGTTGGCTGGTCATGTGACATGTTGGCTGTTCTTCCTCTTCAGTCTTCTCCCATTGGGAGAGCCTGGATGATGCAAGGAGCAGCTCTGATGTGATGACATGAGCGCTGCTCTCTGCCACAATACAATGTGAATGATGGGCAATATATCAGTTTAGGGTCCATGACACCCAGCACTCACAGTCCTTCCTCAGTCCTTCAAGGTTGAGGTACTGAGGTGGACAAGAGGTACTGTGGAGGACAAGAGGTACTGTGGAGCACAAGAGGTACTGTGGAGCACAAGAGGTACTGTGGAGCACAAGAGGTACTGTGGAGGACAAGAGGTACTGTGGAGGACAAGAGGTACTGTGGAGGACAAGAGGTACTGTGGAGGACAAGAGGTGTTATGGTGGACAAGAGGTACTGTTGTGGACAAGAGGTACTGTGGAGGACAAGAGGTACTGTGGAGAACAAGAGGTACTGTGGAGGGCAAGATGTACTGTGGAGGACAATAGGTACTGTGGAGGACAAGAGGTACTGTGGAGGACAAGAGGTACTGTGGAGGACAAGAGGTACTGTGGAGGACAAGAGGTACTGTGGTGAACAAGAGGTACTGTGGTGAACAAGAGGTACTGTGGAGGACAAGAGGTACTGTGGAGGACAAGAGGTACTGTGGAGGACAGCTCCAGATTGAAGGTAAGTATTGCAGACAGAGATGCTTTTTTTCTATTTAAAAAAAAAAAAAAAACTCCAGAGGGACCCTAATTAAAATAGCCCAAAATTAGGCTTTATACATGTAAATTCTTTGCACAGCTGTGAAATACATTTCTGAACTGGGGTTCCCCCAAAAGCTGTTCATGTGACCGGGTGTCAAAGTGCTGCTCACATTTTTTCTGCTAAAAAGGGTCATGTGGCCTCTGCTGCAAAGTTGTCGATTGGTCAAGAGAGACCAGTATTGTCTAACACAGATCAGTCACTGTTGCAACCTATCCACTTGTGATTTCCTAAAATGTTAGTGTTCTAGTCTGATTACTGGGAGGAGAAAAAAGTGAGGAAATGCTTTCTTCCTGAGGGTAGTAGACTGATGACATCATCTCAGCCTAGGAAAAGTCACCGGCATGGAGTTCAACAGTAGCTTTTTCATGATAAAAAGTGGAGCTTTTCTGAAAAATAATACTTTTGGCTTGTATTGTAACAGACCAGGAATTTATTCATGAAGACTTGTATTTAATTTTAGGTTCACTTAAATAAATATATGTACATTAAAAAAATAAAAATAATTATATATATTTTTTAGTAATATTGTTTTTAATTATTGACTTATTCATATTTGATATATATATATATATATATTCTTTCTTTATTATAATTTTTTTTAAATTATTATTTATTTGTCTAATATATACTTTGTGTATGTGTGTGTGTATATATATATATATCTATATATCTATATATATATATATATATATATACTTTTTATTATTCTTTTTTTAAATTATTATTTACTTGTTTAATATATACTTTGTGTATGTGTGTATATATATATATATATATATATATATATATATATACTTTTTATTAGTATTCTTTTTTTTAATTATTATTTACTTATTTAATATATACTGTGTGTGTGTGTGTATATATATATATATATTTATATTCTTTCTTTATTATAATTTTTTAAAATTATTATTTACTTGTTTAATATACTTTGTGTATGTATGTATATATATATATATATATTCTCTTTCTTTATTATAATTTTTTTAAATTATTATTTACTTGTTTAATATACTTTGTGTATGTATGTATATATATATATATATACACTTTTTATTATTATTTTTTTTTTAATTATCATTTACTTATTTAATATATACTCTGTGTGTGTGTGTGTGTGTGTGTATATATATATATATATATATATATATTCTTTCTTTATTATAATTTTTTTGAATTATTATTTACTTGTTTATTATATACTTTGAGTATGTGTGTGTATATATATATATATATATATATACTTTTTATTATTATTATTCTTTTTTTAAATTATTATTTACTTATTTAATATATACTGTGTGTGTGTGTGTATATATATATATATATTTATATTCTTTCTTTATTATAATTTTTTAAAATTATTATTTACTTGTTTAATATACTTTGTGTATGTATGTATATATATATATATATATTCTCTTTCTTTATTATAATTTTTTAAAATTATTATTTACTTGTTTAATATACTTTGTGTATGTATGTATATATATATATATATATACACTTTTTATTATTATTTTTTTTTTAATTATCATTTACTTATTTAATATATACTCTGTGTGTGTGTGTGTGTGTGTGTGTATATATATATATATATATATATATATTCTTTCTTTATTATAATTTTTTTGAATTATTATTTACTTGTTTATTATATACTTTGAGTATGTGTGTGTATATATATATATATATATATATATATATACTTTTTATTATTATTATTCTTTTTTTAAATTATTATTTACTTATTTAATATATACTGTGTGTGTGTGTGTATATTCTTTCTTTATTACAGTTTTTTGAAATTTTTTACTTGTTTAATATATACTTTGTGTATGTGTGTGTGTGTGTATATATATATATATATATATATATATATATATATTCTTTTTTTAATTATTATTTATTTATTTTTCCATTTTATTTATGATATATTATTTGTTTATTATATATAAACACAATTGGTAATAGACAGCGTTCCTTCAAATAAGTCTCCCTTTTATGTTGCTGTCATTAGAAGGTCATGCTGGTAATGGGTATCCCTCCCATATTTTGCAGGAGGCAGTCAAAGAGAACAACAAGAGGCGAGAAATGGAAGAGAAGATGAAAAGGGCCAAGATAGCAAAGGAAAAAGCCGAACGTGAGAAGATGGAACGAATGCAGAAGAAGAAGCAGCTTATTGATATGAATAAAGGTAAGACGAGGAGAGTAAACATTCCGCAGAGTGTGTATATTAGAACGTCTTCAAAGCGCCTCCCCGCGTTTCATTACACTATGCAGATTCACCTCCACTCACACCTGTTTATTATCACTCCTTTCCACGATGTGTGCATTCATCTTCCCTCCACCGTGCCATGTTCCTTCATCTGTCCCCCCCCCAACCCAACCCTATCCTTGAATCGGCATCAGGGGCCCAGATCTAGATGTTGCAGCCGTTTGTTTTACCTTTTTTTGAATTACGTTCAAACTCCGAGCCTTTGTAAGCACTTCCATCTCTAGGTTTGATGTTCTTCATCATGGTCTTTTAATTAATCAGACTTTGATCTCTTCTACAAATATGAGAAATATTTCATTAATATGGTAATGCGGATGTTTAATACGGTTATTTTTTTATGTCACGCACAAAGTCTTCTGCGTAATGGGTCAGCGCGTATCGCCTCTTTGTAAAACCCGGTTGTTTCTTGTACAAAGGGCCTTTCAGGAAAGGTGTTGGTGACGGCAGTCGGTAGAATGTTTCATTTGACGCTGTGGAAGTATTAGTTGGTGCACATGGCAGAAAAAGATGTAGCTATTAGGGATTATGGGCTTGCTGTGTACACATGGGGTGTTTTTTTAGCTTTAGTGTGTGAACAGCAGTCTACAGAGTACCACTGGCAACTTGGGTTTTAGGCCTGGCACACATCAATGCGTTTTGTAGTGCTTTTTTGCAGAAACACACTACAATCCATTTAACATGGTTACCTTTGGGACATGTTCACATCCAGGGGCGGACTGATAACTCATGGGGCCCCCGGGCAATAGGGGATCATGGGGCCCCTGTGTCCTTGCCCAAACTCAAAAAAGCCTATGAAAAAGGTACCAGGGGCATCTCATGGGGCCCCCTACTGACCCCAGGCTCTCGGGCAGTGCCCGAGTTTCCAAATGGTCAGTCCGCCCCTGTTCACATCTATGCTTTTTTGAGCTGCTGCGTTTTTGTAAAGGGGCCGGGACTTTTTTGAATGCATAAAGCAGCATTTTTTTACATAGTTATTCTGGCTGAAAAAAGACAAAAGTCCATCCAGTTCAACCATAAACCACTTCTTGTCCAGCCCATGTATATAATAGGCCAGGCGGGAGCAGTGCAGGGGCAGGTGGCTGTTTATAAACGGCCTTCCCGCCCCCTGCTTGTGCGCGCTCCCTGGGAGTGAGCATCACCGCGATCCGGTTCCCGCTGTGTCCTCCAGACACAGTGGAACACCGATCGTCGTACGGGGCCTCTCTGCGAGGTCCCGATCAAGTGATCACTGATTGGCCAATCAATGATCACATGCAGAGTAGTAAGCAAGATGTCACTTCTGACACATTTGCTTACTACGTGTGAAATCTGTGAATGATCATAGAAATCACATGGTACAGGGCAGGGGCGGACTGACCATTTGGAAACTCGGGCACTGCCCGAGGGCCCGGGGTCAGTAGGGGGCCCCATGAGATGCCCCTGGTACCTTTTTCATAGGCTTTTTTGAGTTTGGGCAAGGACACAGGGGCCCCATAATTCCCTATTGCCCGGGGGCCCCATGAGTTGTCAGTCCGCCCCTGGTACAGGGCTGTTCACAACAGCCTTGCACCATGTGACAAGCTGTGACCAATCACAGCTCACACAGTATTTCTCAATGTCTGTAAGAATGCAGCCAGAGAAGAGAAATGATTGCTTTTACAGCCTTTATGGGTGTAAAAGCAATCCGTGTAAAAAAAAAATATATCTTCATCACCCCCCACAAGTATTACAGTGTCACCATGCTGACACTGTACTGCTAGGGTGACAGTATGTAAAAAAAAAAAAAACAACATAAATAATAATGTAAAAAAAAAATTAAAATGTAAAAATTTTTTTTTAAAAATGATAATTTTTGGTTATACATTTTTTTTATTTTTTTTTACTACAAAGATAACTGAGTACATTTTGGCCAATATTTATGAAGAAAGTTTATTTATTTGCAACATTTTATAAGAAAAACACTTTTTTTCAATTTTTGGACTTTTTCATTTATATAGCAAAAAATAAAAATCCCAGTGGTGAACAAATACCACCAAAATAAAGTTTTATCTGTCTCAAAAAAATGCTAAAAAAATCATATGTGTACAGTGTTGCATGACAGCGCAATTGTCATTCAAAGTGTGATAGCGCTGAAAGCTGAAAATTGGCCTGGACAGGAAGGGGGGGGGAGTGTCCGGACTTGAGGTGGTTAAAAAAAAAAAGTTATAATCCTACACCCACAGTTGATCCAGAGGAAGGCAAAAAAAACCCAGCAAAGCATGATCCAATTTGCTCCTGAAGGGGAAAAAAAATCCTTCCTGATCCCCCGAGAGGCAATCGGATATTCCGTGGATCAACTTTACCTATACATGTTAGTATCAGGGGCGGACTGACAACTCATGGGGCCCCCGGGCAATAGGGGATCATGGGGCCCCTGTGTCCTTGCCCAAACTCAAAAAAGCCTATGAAAAAGGTACCAGGGGCATCTCATGGGGCCCCCTACTGACCCCGGGCCCTCGGGTAGTGCCCGAGTTTCCAAATGGTCAGTCCGCCCCTGGTTAGTATCCAGTTATATTCTGTGTATCTAAGAAAGAATCCAGGACTTTTTTAACCTCCCTGGCGGTATGATTATTTCAGATTTTTGGTGCTGAAAGCGGTACATTTTTTTGCATGGAAATATGTAGTTTTTTTATTGTAGGCTGTAATATTTAGGAATAACTCACTGAAATCTGTCCGAACAAGAGTCTAGTAAACATCCCGGATATGATAAAATTTGGAACACAAAATCATAAATTATAATTTAATAAATAATAGACAAGTCGCATTCAAGCTGCACCCATCCAAAGCTGTGTCAAAGTTGCATGAAGGTTGCACTCCAAAGTTGCGCAGCTTTGGAGTCGTACAAGTATGAATGGTGCCTGAATGTTTGCAGAGGGACAAGTCACATTTAAGCCGCACCCATCCAAAGTTGCTTCAAAGTTGCATCAGAGTTGTACCAAAGTTGCACTCCAAAGTCACCCAATTTTGGCGTCGTACAAGTGTGAATCTAGCCTGAATGTTTTAAATGCAACAGTGAGTCTGACTTTGCAGAGGGACAAGTCACATCCAAGTTGCACCCATCCAAAGTTGTGTCAAAGTTGCACTCTAAAGTCGGGTAACTTTGGAGTCGTACCAGTGTGAATGGAACCTAAATATAAAGTCCTTAAAGTGATTCTACAGGCAATTTTTAATAGCAAACATGTTGTACTTACCTGCTCTGTTGAATGGTTTTGCACAGAGCAGCCCTGATTCTCCTCTTCTGGGGTCCCCTGTTGGTACTTCTGGCTCCTCCCCTCTGCCAAGTGCCCTCATAGCAAGCAACCTGCTATGGGGAAACTTGTGCCTGCTCGCTCCCAAGCAGCTCTGTGTGTCCATTGACACACAGAGCGCTGCTTGGCCCTACCCGTGAAAACTGAGACTGAGCTCTGCAGTCACTTGTGTTCTTATTCTGGGTCAGGGGTGGACTGACCACTTGGAAACTCGGGCACTGCCCGAGGGCCCGTGGTCAGTAGGGGGCCCCATGAGATGCCCCTGGTACCTTTTTCATAGGCTTTTTTGAGTTTGGGCAAGGACACAGGGGCCTCATGATCCCCTATTGCCCGGGGGCCCCATGAGTTGTCAGCCCGCCCCTGTTCTGGCGCAATATCCTTTTGTCTCTTTCGGTCAGTTGACCATGTTGACTGCTTGATTGATTATCAGATGACGCCCCAGGAACTGTATATGCCGTCATAACCTTTCATACTGTGCCTTGCAACACGGCAAATAATTTGGTAATTTCAGTCACAGAGGCACCAGCTAACAACCAACAATTTGCCCTCTTTGAAGCTCTGTAAGCTCTGACTTGACTCTGTATTACTAGCAGCACAGGCAGTGAATGACCAAAGTGAGGCTTCCCACCGTTTAGCTAGGTGTCTCATCACACAGCGGAAGCAAAATAATGTTACATCACTTCCACTTTCAACACAAAACATGCCTTTGTCACTTTCACACCTGCAAATCATGTAGTGTTTCCATATTTTCATCTAGCCCCTTATGGTAAGTATGTATTGGGGGAGGGTGCAGGAGGTGTTTTAGCTTGGGGGGGGGGGGCGGTATAAGTACACCCTGTTTGCCAGTGTCACATACAATCAACTTATGAGAGTGAAGGAATCACATTTATATTTATCATTATTTATATGGTATCAACATCACGTCCTGTCTGGTTCGTCTGCAAATTATATTTGGGGTTTTTCATTGAATTCCGCTCAAAATAAATATTTGATTATTTCACAAAGTATCTTTTATTCATGAATAATTTAAAACAATTCATTGTTGTATTCATAATAACAGACAAACCTTTTCCTCCTCTGACTCATCCTAACCTCTTCCCATTACTGTTTGTTTAGACTGAAGACAAACTATTCCGTTTCTGGAACATCCCTGTTGCAATATTTTAATGATTTGTTTGGAAAGTACATTGATCCTTTGAGGTCAAAGGGAGAGGTACAGTTAAATATTAGGGCGGGGATAAAAGATGAACTTTAGACCAGCCATTCCCAAGTAGGGTTCCTTCCTAGTTGGGAATGGCTTAAGGGGTCCAACTGTAAAAGAGGGTACGCCATTATTTTATTGGATGGAGGTAAAGATTAATACCAGAAGACATGGTTTGGTAATGACAACCTTTGTTGTCTACTTGAACTTGATCTGGTTGATGTTGGCCTTGAGGAGGAACCTAGTTGGGAATGGCTGGTCTAGAGTTCATCTTTTATCCTCACCTGTATTTAACTGTACCCCTCCTTTTGACCCTAAAGGATCAATGTACTTTCCAAACAAATTATTAAAAAAAAAATTGCAGTAGGCCCTTTCCAGAATCTCCCCACCAGTCCTATCTCACTACCACACCTATTAAAAGACCAAACAATGCTTTAGCTCTACTACAAGGGTTTCTCCATAACTTTGCGTGCACAAATACTCGGGGTGTCCAACTGTAAAAGAGTGGACACCATAATTTCATTGGCTGGAGGTAAAGATCAATACCAGAAGACACTGTGGGGTGATGGCAGCCTTCACTTCTGTTGCTGGAAGTTGGTCTTAAAAAAAAAAAAAAAGGATGAATGAGGTCTTTTTTGAGAAGCTCATGATATGAGGACACCATAATTTTCTCTTATTTCTTAGAATCTCAGAAGTTGGGTTTAATTCTTCCCACTAGTTACGTCTCAGTACAGCAGCCATTATAGAAGACCAAAAATGGTGTCACTCTACTCTAAGGGTTTCTCAATAATGTTGAATACACAAATACTTGGGGTGTCCAAATGCAAAAGCGTGGATACCACCATATCATCAGCCAGAGGTAAATATCAATATCCGAAGACACGGTTGGGTGATGGCAACCTTCTTTACCCACTTGAACCAGATCTGGTTGACATTGGCCCTAAACATTTTTTTAGAAATGGGGTCTTTTTGAGATGCTCTTGATCTCCGAAAGCACAGCCATTTTCTCTCTTTTTTTAGAACCACAGAGAAGTTGGATGTTATGTCTCCCCACCATCTGTATCTAACTATGGCAGCCATTACTAGACCAAATGATGATCTCGCTCTACTACAAGGGTTTCTCCATAACATTGCATACACAAATACTTAGGGTTTCCAACTGTAAAATAGTGGACGCAATCATTTCATCGGCCAGAAGACATAGTTGGGTGATGGCAACCTTCTTTGTATACTCTGATCAGGTCTAGTTGATGTTGGCAATCAAAAAAACTGATAAATGGGGTAATTTTTGAGATGCTCTTGATCTCCGAGGGCACAGTCATTTTCTCTCTCTTTTTAGAACCTCAGAGAAGTTGGATTTTAAGTCTCCTCACCAGCTGTATCTAACTACCGCACCCATTACTAGACCAAATGATGGTGTCACTCTACTGCAAGGGTTTCTCCATAACATTGCATACACAAATACTTAGGGTTTCCAACTGTAAAACAGTGGACGCCATCATTTCATCGGCCAGAAGACATAGTTAGGTGATGGCAACCTTCTTTTTCTACTCCGATCATGTCTAGTTGATGTTGGAAATCAAACAAACTGATAAATGGGATAATTTTTTAGATGCTCTTGATCTCCAAAAGCACAGTCATTTTCTCTCTCTTTTTAGAATCTCAGGGAAGTAGGATTTTAAGTCTCCTCACCAGCTGTATCTAACTACCGCAGCCATTACTAGACCAAATGATGGTGTCACTCTGCTACAAGGGTTTCTCCATAACATTGCATACACAAATACTTAGGGTTTCCAACTGTAAAATAGTGGACACCAAACCAATTGATAATTTGGGGTAATTTTTGAGATGCTCTTGATCTCTGAGGGCACTATAATTTTCTCTCTCTTCTTAGAATCTCAGAGAAGTTGGATTTTAAATCTTTCCAAAAGTACTATCTCACTACCACAGCATTTACAAGACCAAACAATGGTGTCACTCTACTGCAAGGGTTTCTCCATAACAGTGCATACACATATACTTAGGGTTTCCAACTGTAAAATAGTGGACACCATCATTTCATCGGCCAGAAGACATAGTTGGGTGATGGCAACCTTCGTTGTCCACTCCGATCAGATCTAGTTGATGTTGGCAATCAAACCAATTGGTAAATGGGGTAATTTTTGAGATGCTCTTGATCTCTGAGGGCACTGTCATTTTCTCTCTCTTCTTAGAATCTCAGAGAAGTTGGATTTTAAATCTTTCCAAAAGTACTATCTCACTACCACAGCATTTACAAGACCAAACAATGGTGTCCTCTACTACAAGGGTTTATCCATAATGTTGCATACACAAATATTTGGAGTGTCCAGCTTTAAAAGAATGAACACCATCATTTCATTGGTCTGAGGTAAAGTTCAAGACCAAATGACATGGTCGGATGATGGCAACCTTTGTTGTCCACTTGAACTTGGACTGGTTGATGTTGGTCCTAAAAAAATTTTGATAAATGGGTTTTTTTTAGATGCTCTTGATCTCTGAGGACACCATTATTTTCTTTCTCTTCCTAGAAGGTCAGAGGTCCCGCAGTAGCAGATATTACAGTGGCGTATCGCTGGCGAGGCTCGCGTGCTCGCGTTTAAACAGTATTTCATCGTGCAGTCATGTTCTGTTTAGACGTGCACATTTTACGGGTCTGCCGGCTGGCTCCACGCCTAAACACTACACTGCATTAGACTTGCATTTTTTCCATTTTTTTTCTCTTTTTGCTGCGGATGTGGTTAACACAATGAACGAAACAACGTTATTAGGTTTCCATATCCCGGCGGTGAGAAGTCACTTTGTCAAAATGACAGCTTGAGAAAATATGTGCGCGATCTTTCCCTGGCCCGTGTGTCATATTTACTTAGTTTGGCCAGAAATAAGCTGCGCTGTGATTTTTTTCTTTCTTCTTTTTTTTTCCTTCTCCCTGCTCCTCGGTGCTGTTGACGCGACTTCGGCTTATGAAATTACACTTTGAGTTTTTTTGTGTTTGTGTTTTTTATTGTCTTCTATCTTGTTGCAGTTTTGTAAAGAATATTAGTATTATAAAATCTGATCATGGTAATCGAGCGCTGAAATGCTGTTTAATAAACTGTGGCTTCAGAAAACGAGCCGCATACAGTGCAGAGGCAGCTCAGGCATCGGATACTTTGTTTTATATTCATCTTGTAAAACAGAAATAATAACATCCCCACCAACATGCTAATAAAACTTTTAAATAAAACAACTCCTTTTTTTTTTCATTTCATACATTATTTTTATCACTAGTTAGTTCTCTGTGCCTCTCTATGCATAGCAGGCAGATCATGGCTGGTGGGAGGGTGCTATACATAGCTTTCTGAAAACATCACTGCACCATGCCTCAGTACTCCTGTCAAGAGCCCTGAGTGCTGATGCAAGCAGTGGGCTTGGAGGAGTTCTGCAAATAGCAAAATGTTTTGAGGGCTGGGTGTCAGTCTGGAGGAGTGTTATTATTATTATTATACAGGATTTATATTATTATTATTATTATACAGGATTTATATTATTATTATTATTATTATTATTAATATTATTATTATTATTATATTACAGGATTTATATATTATTATTATTATTATAATACAGGATTTATATTATTATTATTATACAGGATTTATATATTATTATTATTATTATAATACAGGATTTATATATTATTATTATTATTATTATACAGGATTTATATATTCTTATTATTATTATACAGGATTTATATTATTAGTATTATTATTATACAGGATTTATATATTATTATTATTATTATTATTATACAGGATTTATATTATTATTATTATTATTATTATAATACAGGATTTATATATTATTATTATTATACAGGATTTATATATTATTATTATACGGGATTTATATTATTATTATTATTATTATTATACAGGATTTATATGGCGCCAACAGTTTGCTCAGCACTTTACAATATAACGGGAGACTATACAGCAACAATACAGTTCAATACAAGAGGGTTAGGATCAGGGGCCGACTGACCATTTGGAAACATGGGCACTGCCCGAGGGCCGGGGGTCAGTAGGGACCCCCATAAGATGCCCCGCTACCTTTTTCATAGGCTTTTTTGAGTTTGGGCAAGGACACAGGGGCCCCATGATCCCCTATTGCCCGGGGGCCCCATGATTTGTCAGTCCGCCCCTGGTTAGGAGGGCCCTGCTCCTCGGAGCTTACAATCTAGGAGGGAGGGGCTAGTGGTACAAAATGTCCCTTACATTGGTGGCTACTGGGGAGAATTCTTCTCACGGTGGTGGTAAGAATGCCACACTTGCAAAAAGCCAAATAAGATCATTGGGTATATGCAGCTAGCTCTGCCAAATGGAATTGACCCCAGAAGTATGCAGGCACCATTAAATGGGAGATCAATCAGCCACAGCCCCAGCTAAAACCAATTCATTGGTGGTCAATTTGAAAATGTCCCTTACATTGGTGGCTACTAGGAAGCGTTTTCCCCTAACAGTGGTCATCAGAATGCCATCCTTGCAGGAAGTAAGACTATTTAATGGTGTTTCCAGGAACGCTTTTCTCAACTTTTTGACCCCAGAGAAACCCTTGATATAAATTTCAAATGTCAGGGAACCCTTGCTAAAACCAGTTCAGCGGTGGTCAGAAAGCCAAAAAGATCATTGGGTTCATGCAACTTGTTCTGCTAAGTGACATTGAGTCCAGAAGTATGCAGGCACCATCGAATGGGAGGTCAATCAGCAGCAGCCCCTGCTAAAGTCTTCTCCAAAAATATTTTATTAAAGAATTAGGCATAGCAAAGCAAATAGAACTACGGATCGCAGTCCAAGAATAGACACAATAAACGGCGTCCCGTATCGCAGACGGGTCAGACATGTAGATTACAATGCAATCATAGCGTAACAATGCAGTAAGACAGGTGTATATGACATATCTGCAGATATGAAGAGTTTACTAGACGAGGTAATGTAGATAGTAAAGGGAACTGACCCATATAATAATGAGCTTTTATGAGGAGGGGGTACGAAGTGTCGGGTAAGGGTAGCTTTGAAGAGGTTGCGTGTTCTGTGTTCTGTATCCGGATTAGAAAATGTGGGTTACCTAGAAGAATTTGCATCTGTAAGGAAGTAACTGCTATATTCTGTTGAGGAAATGTGGATGATGTGAGTATTTACTAAAGGAAGAATAAAGATAAGCCGGAGAAAATAGAACAGGTAGAGAAAGGAATGTGAAGTGGTGTAATTGGAGGGGGGGGGTGTGGAGGGGAAAAAAAAAACAATAATAATAAATGATTCCTTTACTCCTCCCTCCTCCCCTTTCCCCTCTCCCCCTCCCTCCCCCAAATATGAATTTGGGGGAAGGAGAAGAAGCAATGGAAGGACAGACAAGTGCGGTTAAAAGAATCATATTCTTATGTAGGAGCCGAGCCGGTAAAGTCATCATTTAGTTTAGCAGATAATATGCATATGGACAATCAATAGGGCAAGGTATGGGTCAAAAACTCTGATGCCCGTTATGCAACAAGTTTTCAACCCATTTAATTGTAAATCTAAAATCTCCTTAATGAACTGAGCATTCTCTGAAACATCATTATGTATAACCATTCAGTCTGGGGGGCCCCTGCTAAAGTCAATTGGTGGTCAATGGGAATAATGTCCTATACACCTATCGTTAGTGGGAAGAGTTCCCTTCTTACAGTGGTGGTCAGAATATCATGGAGAAAGCCAAAAAAAGATCTTTGGGTCCATGCATCTAGCTCTGTCAAGTGGAATTGACCCCAGAAGTATGCAGGTACCATCAAATGGGAGGTCAATCAGCCACGGTTCAAATAACCCCTATTGACCTCTGGAGGAACTCTAGGGTTCCACAGAACCATGGTTGAAAATTGCTGGTCTAGGCCTTCCCAAATTCAGTGGTGGACATTGGAGAAAATGTCCCTTACATTGGTTGCTGCTGGGAAGGGTTTCCCTTACAGTGGTGGTCAAAAGCCAAAAATATTATTGGGTTTGAGCAGCTGGCTCTGCCAAGTGGCATTGACCCCAGAAGTATGCAGGCACCATCAAATGGGGGATCAATTAGCCACAGCCCCTGTTAAACCAATTAATTAGTGGTCAACGGGAAAATTTCCCTTATGTTGGTGGTCACTAGGAAGAGCTCTACCCTTACAATGGTGGTCAGAATGCCACCCTTGCAGAAAGCCAAAAAGGTCCTTGGGTTCATGCAACTTGTTCTGCTAAGTGGCATTGAGTCCAGACGTATGCAGACACCATCGAATGGGAGGTCAATCGGAAGCAGCCCCTGCTAAAGCCAATTGGTGGTCGATGGGAATAATGTCCTATACACTTGTGGATAGTGGGAAAAGTTCCCTCCTTACAGTGGTGGTCAGAATATCACCCTTGCAGAAAGCCAAAAAGATCATTGGGATCATGCAGCTGGCTCTGCCAAGTAGAATTTACCCCAGAAGTATGCAGATACCATCAAATGGAAGGTCAATCAGCCACAGCTCAAAGGAACCGCTATCAACCTCTGGAGGAACCTTAAGGTTCCACAGAACCTTAGTTGAAAATGGCTGGTCTAGGCCTTCCCAAATTCAGTGGTGGACATTGGAGAAAATGTCCCTTACATTGGTTGCTGCTGGGAAGGGTTTCCCTTACAGTGGTGGTCAAAATGCCAACCTTGCAGAAAGCTGAAAATATTATTGGGTTTGAGCAGCTGGCTCTGCAGAAGTATGCAGGCACCATGAAATGGGGGATCAATTAGCCACAGCCCCTGTTAAACCAATTAATTGGTGGTCAACGGGACAATTTCCCTTACGTTGGTGGTCAGTAGGAAGAGCTCTACCTTTACAATGGTGGTCAGAATGCCACCCTTGCAGAAAGCCAAAAAGATCATTGGGTTCATGCAACTTGTTCTGCTAAGGGGCATTGAGTCCAGACGTATGCAGGCACCATCGAATGGGAGGTCAATCAGCAACAGCCCCTGCTAAAGTCAATTGGTGGTCAATGGGAATAATGTCCTATACACTTGTGGATAGTGGGAAAAGTTCCCTCCTTAGAGTGGTGATCAGAATATCACCCTTGGAGAAAGCCAAAACTGGTCCATGCAGCTGGCTCTGCCAAGTGGAATTGACCCCAGAAGTATGCAGGTACCATCAAATGGGAGGTCAATCAGCCACGGTTCAAATAACCCCTATTGACCTCTGGAGGAACCCTAAGGTTCCACAGAACCATGGTTGAAAATGGCTGGTCTAGGCCTTCCCAAATTCAGTGGTGGACATTGGAGAAAATGTCCCTTACATTGGTTGCTGCTGGGAAGGGTTTCCCTTACAGTGGTGGTCAAAAGCCAAAAATATTATTGGGTTTGAGCAGCTGGCTCTACCAAGTGGCATTGACCCCAGAAGTATGCAGGCACCATCAAATGGGGGATCAATTAGCCACAGCCCCTGTTAAACCAATTCATTAGTGGTCAACAGGAAAATTTCCCTTACGTTGGTGGTCAGTAGGAAGAGCTCTACCCTTACAATGGTGGTCAGAATGCCACCCTTGCAGAAAGCCAAAAAGATCATTGGGATCATGCAGCTGGCTCTGCCAAGTAGAATTTACCCCAGAAGTATGCAGACACCATCAAATGGAAGGTCAATCAGCCACAGCTCAAGGAACTGCTATCAACCTCTGGAGGAACCTTAAGGTTCCACAGAACCTTAGTTGAAAATGGCTGGTCTAGGCCTTCCCAAATTCAGTGGTGGACATTGGAGAAAATGTCCCTTACATTGGTTTCAGCTAGGAAGGGTTTCCCTTACAGTGGTGGTCAAAATTCCAACCTTGCAGAAAGCTGAAAATATTATTGGGTTTGAGCAGCTGGCTCTGCAGAAGTATGCAGGCACCATGAAATGGGGGATCAATTAGGCACAGCCCCTGTTAAACCAATTAATTGGTGGTCAACGGGACAATTTTCCTTACGTTGGTGGTCAGTAGGAAGAGCTCTACCCTTACAATGGTGGACAGAATGCCACCTTTGCAGAAAGCCAAAAAGATCATTGGGATCATGCAGCTGGCTCTGCCAAGTAGAATTTACCCCAGAAGTATGCAGACACCATCAAATGGGGGATCAATTAGCCACAGCCCCTGTTAAACCAATTAATTGGTGGTCAACGGGACAATTTCCCTTACGTTGGTGGTCAGTAGGATGAGCTCTACCCTTACAATGGTGGTCAGAATGCCACCCTTGCAGAAATCCAAAAAGATCATTGGGATCATGTAGCTGGCTCTGCCAAGTAGAATTTACCCCAGAAGTATGCAGACACCATCAAATGGAAGGTCAATCAGCCACAGCTCAAGGAACCGCTATCAACCTCTGGAGGAACCTTAAGGTTCCACAGAACCTTGGGTGAAAATGGGCTGGTTTCGGCCTTCCCAAATTAAAAAAATATATTGAATAATGTTCTACTTTAAAAAAAAAAAGAAGAAACACATGCCTATTTTCTTCTCTTCTGCTATCCCAGTTTCCGTAAATTGTTTGCGGGTTCTTGACAATCCTTCCAGGTTCCTCGGACTTAGTTGTGTCGGAAAACCCATAAAAGCTCTTAGTGATTTTATAGGAACGCTAGTAAAATTTAGAGCAACTATCAATCACGTTCGCGAGCTGATAAAAGGGCATTTCATTATGAATTCAGAGCCAGCTGTTCGTCAATTATACTTGAGGGAGCAGAAGTGATGTCAAATCTCTGTACGTACTGCTTATTTGTCAAAGCTAACTGCCTCACCAAAGCAGGAACTAAGTTTAGAGGCAGCAAAAGCGGCGGAGATATACAGTATGTGTATGAAAAAGAAAGTTTGAGGTTTAGGAGTTACCAAAGCTTCCTGAACCAAACCCGCCATTCAGAAGTCACTTTGAGGAGTTTCTCGTTTTGCCTTGAACAAAAATTTTCCATCCACTAAGTACAAATTAGCAAGTTGACGTAAAGAGTGACACACTTTTTAACATCCTCCTGACACACAGAAAGAGTTTTTTTTATTTTTTTTTTTAAATGATATTCTTTGCTCAGATCTTTACAATTTACTAAATATGTGTGAGTGATGCCATCATTTGTGAGCGGCAGTGACTGAATCCTTTGCCTCTCAGCCTTTTGAAGTCGGTGTCAGATATGTTTTGCTGCAAAAGGTTGCTGAAAGCCTGTTTATTGTATTCAGATGTCTGTTGTGGGTTGATTTGCGTCTTGGCCTTGTTTTTGTTTTTCTTTGAAGTTCAGCCCTATATCTGTTGTGCAGAGATCACATGACTAGTGCGCAAGAGATAGGCTAGTCAAGACCCCCTACACCACCATATCCCTCTCTCACATACCCCCCCCCTTTAACCTATCATTAATCCCTCGCCTACAGGGCACTTCTACCCCCTTCCTGCCTACCGGGCACTTCTACCCCCTTCCTACCTACCGGGCACTTATACCCCCTTCCTACCTACCGGGTACTTCTACCCCCTTCCTGCCTACAGGGCACTTCTACCCCCTTCCTGCCTACAGGGCACTTCTACCCCCTTCCTGCCTACAGGACACTTCTACCCCCTTCCTGCCTACCGGGCACTTCTACCCCCTTCCTGCCTACAGGGCACTTCTACCCCCTTCCTGCCTACCGGGCACTTCTACCCCCTTCCTGCCTACAGGGCACTTCTACCCCCTTCCTGCCTACAGGGCACTTCTACCCCCTTCCTGCCTACCGGGCACTTCTACCCCCTTCCTGCCTACAGGGCACTTCTACCCCCTTCCTGCCTACCGGGCACTTCTACCCCCTTCCTGCCCGGGCCAATTTTCAGCTTTCAGCGCAGTCACACTTTCAATGACAATTGCGCAGTCATGCAACACTGTACCCATATGACATTTTTATCATTTTTTTGTGACAGAGCTTTCTTTTGGTGGTATTTAATCACCTCTGGGATTTTTATTTTTTCTTAAACAAACCAAAAACTGAAAATTTTGAGTTTTTGTTGTAAAATTTTGTAAATACGTGATTTTTCTCCTTCACTGATGTGCAGTAATGAGGCTGCACTGATGGACACTGATGGGCACTGATGAGGAGGCACTGGTAGGTGGCACTGATGGGCATTGACAGGCAGCACTGATATATGGCACTGTTAGGCGGCACTGACTGGCACTGTTAGGCGGTACTGACGGGCACTGATAGGCGGCACTGATGCACACAGGCAGCACTGACTGGCACTGTTAGGCGGCACTGACTGGCACTGTTAGGCGGTACTGACGGGCACTGATAGGCGGCACTGATGCACACTGATAGGCGGCACTGACTGGCACTGATAGATGGCACTGGCTGGCACTGATTGGCAGCACTGATAGGTGGCATTGATAGGTGGCACTGACTGGCACTGATGGGTGACACTGAAAGGCAGCTCAGATGGGCACTGATATGTGGCATTGATGTGCACTGGTAGGCACTGATATGTGGCATTGATGTGGCACTGGCATGTGGCACCAGGGGCGGACTGA
Source organism: Staurois parvus (assembly GCF_062004578.1). NCBI lineage: Eukaryota > Metazoa > Chordata > Amphibia > Anura > Ranidae > Staurois > Staurois parvus. The sequence goes on from NW_028318840.1 coordinate 643,289, forward strand.
CAACTCATGGGGCCCCCGGGCAATAGGAGATCATGGGGCCCCTGTGTCCTTGCCCAAACTCAAAAAAGCCTATGAAAAAGGTACCAGGGGCATCTCATGGGGCCCCCTACTGACCCCGGGCCCTCCGAGTTTCCAAATGGTCAGTCCGCCCCTGCGTGGCACTGTTCAGCACTGACAGCTGGCACTGATGGACACTGACAGGTGGCACTTCTGGGGCCACACTGATCATCGGGGCACACAGTGTTCCACTGTGTCCACCATGGTGACACTGTACTACTTGTGGGGGGTGATGAAGATTTTTTTTTTACACTGATTGCTTTTACACCTATAAAGGCTGTAAAAGCAATCATTTCTCCTTCTCTCTGGCTGCATTTTTGCAGCCATTGAGAAATACTGTGAGAGCTGTGATTGGTCACAGCTTGTCGCATGGTACAAGGCGGTTGTGAATAGCCTTGTACCATGTGACCTCTGTGATCATTCACAGATTTCACACGTAGTAAGCAATGATGTCAGAAGTGACTTCTTGCTTACTACTCTGCATGTGATCACTGATTGGCCAATCAGTGATCACGTGATCGGGACCTCGCACAAAGGTCCCGTGCGACGATTGGTGTTCCACTGTATCCGGAAGACACAGCGGGCACCGGATCGCAGTGTTGCGCGCTCCCAGGGAACACGCACAGTCCACAATGGCGGGCGTCGTTTATGAATGCAACCCGCCCCTGGACTACCACCGCCCGGCCGTTTATATAAACGGCCGGATGGGACGTGGTTGAAAAAAAAAAAATCAAGTCACCATCTTCCATAAGTTCTTTTTAACCGGCTGCACACCACTGATGATGACATCTCGGTTTTACCCCAGCGTCATGTTAGGTAGCACGGGGCCAGGGGCGGACTGACCATTTGGAAACTCGGGCAAACTCTGTTGAATGGTTTTGCACAGAGCAGCCCTGATTCTCCTCTTCTGGGGTCCCCTGTCGGCACTTCTGGCTCCTCCCCTCTGCCAAGTGCCCTCATACCAAGCAACCTGCTATGAGTAAACTTGTGCCTGCTCGCTCCCAAGCAGCTCTGTGTGTCCATTGACACACAGAGCGCTGCTTGGCCCTACCCGTGAAAACTGAGACTGAGCTCTGCAGTCACTTGTGTTCTTATTCTGGGTCAGGGGCGGACTGACCATTTGGAAACTCGGGCACTGAATGGGGCCCCATGAGATGCCCCTGGTACCTTTTTCATAGGCTTTTTGAGTTTGGTCAAGGACACAGGGGCCCCATGATCCCCTATTGCCCGGGGGCCCCGTGAGTTGTCAGTCTGCCCCTGCACGATGATTGGTGTTCCACTGCGTCCGGAGGACACAGCGGGCACCGGATTGCAGTGCTGCGCACTCCCAGGGAGCACGCACAGTCCATAATGGCGGGCGTCGTTTATGAATGGCAACCCACCCCTGGACTACCACCGTCCGGCCGCTTATATAAACGGCCGGATGGGAAGTGGTTGAAAAAAAAAAAAAAAACAAGTCACCATCTTCCATAAGTTCTTTTAACCGGCCCCACCAGGCCCTCGTATTCCCCCTCGGGGGTCCCGGCACTAAAACAAAAGTCAGATATAAGTGACGATCCTCATTACGGCACGACTTGCCATCCCCAGTGGTGCGTTGTTCCCGTCATCTCACATTTTGGGCATTTTTTCGGAACGTCGAGCGATGTGAAGAGCACTTTCATAATGTGACATTCGCGGGGAAGTACATACCTGGCTTGGCAGTTTCCTGGCATCTAATGAACGGTGTCTGAAGCACGAAGAGATTAAGTGAATCTCACAGGGCAAATGTGAGCTGACAGCAGATGGAAGTCGCAGGGCCGCGCTCAAATGCCGAGATGTCAGCCTCCAAGGGGCCGGGGACTTTTTACATACGCCTGCGTTTGGCGCTGACAAAAAAAAAAAAAAAATGACATCTTAATGGAAATATGTATTTTTATCAGGGAGGAAAGTAGCGGCTCTGTGAAGCCGGAGAAGTATAAAAAAAAAAATGCGTGTTTGAAATGTAAAGTGGAGGACGGCGAGGGCGATTTGACATGTAAATAGCACAGGAGGTCGCAGAGATGTGGCCCATCATACGTGATCAGCCGCACACCACTGATGATGATGGTTTTACCCCAGCGTCATGTTAGGTAGCACGGGGCCAGGGGCGGACTGACCATTTGGAAACGCGGGCACTGCCGGAGGGCCCGGGGTCAGTAGGGGGCCCCATGAGATGCTCCTGGTACCTTTTTCATAGGCTTGGGCAAGGACACAGGGGCCCCATGATCCCCTACTGCCCGGGGGCCCCATGAGTTGTCAGTCTGCCCCTGCTCGGGGCGCTCCAGCCTGAGTTACAATGTGCCCGTCGCTTGTCTTCTCACACTGACGGAATGCTCTAGTGACTTAAAAGGCTTCCTTATAAATTAAATTGGAATCTTTTCCGTCAAGTTTAGATACACGTGTGATGTATGGTTACCCCGGCATCCCTGTTTCCTGGGGACGGTCCCCGGTTTGAGATGTCTGTCCCCGGAAAACGTGCGTCCTCAGTCTTCTGCCCATGTGTTTTTTATAGACTGCATGAGGTTATCATTTTTGTTTGTAGTATGCTGGCATCTAGTGCAAGTTTTGGGCTACTGAAACTTGTTTACTAATGTGATTTTGGTATCTTCCTCTTTCCCCCCCTCCTGTTTAGTGCTAGTTGGTTTAGTTTTAGCTAGATCTCCCCAATGCTGGAACTACTGGGGTCACAAAGGGGTCATTTGCGACTAGGGGCAGGCTTTCTGCCACCGTGGTGGTGCTCCAAGATGGTAAGAAGGGGGCCTGCTGCAGAATGTGATTTTGGTATCTTCCTCTGTCCTCCCCACCTGTTTAGTGCTAGTTGGTTTAGTTTTAGCTAGATCTCCCGACTGCTGGAACTACTGGGGTCACAAAGGGGTAATTTGCGACTGGGGCCAGGCTTTCTGCCACCGTGTGGGTGCTCCAAGATGGCAAGAAGGGGGCCCGCTGTAGAATGTGATTTTGGTATCTTCCTCTGTCCTCCCCTCCTGTTTAGTGCTAGTTGGTTTAGTTCTAGCTAGATCTCCCCACTGGTTTAACTACTGGGGTTGCAAAGGCCTCATTTGCGACTGGGGTCTGGCGTTTGGGTCGCGTTTGCCGCCAGTAACATTTTTATAGACTGCATGAGGTTATTATTTTTGTTTGTAGTAAGCTGGCATCTAGTGGCAGTTTTGGGCTACTGAAACTTGTTTACTAATGTGATTTTGGTATCTTCCTCTGTCCTCCCCTCCTGTTTAGTGCTAGTTGGTTTAGTTCTAGCTAGATCTCCCCACTGCTGGAACTACTGGGGTCACAAAGGCGTCATTTGCAACTGGGGCCAGGCGTTCTGGGGGTGCTCCAAGATGGCAGGAAGGAGGCCCGCTGTAGAATGTGATTTTGGTATCTTCTTCTGTCCTCCCCTCCTATTTAGTGCTAGTTGGTTTAGTTTTAGCTAGATCTCCCCACTGGTGGAACTACTGGTGTCGGAAAGGCCTCATTTGCGACTGGGGTCTGGCGTTTGGGTCGCGTTTGCCACCAGTAGCATTTTTATGGACTGCATGAGGTTATTATTTTTGTTTGTGGTATGCTGGCATCTAGTGGCAGTTTTGGGCTACTGAAACTTGTTTACTAATGTGATTTTGGTATCTTTCTCTGTCCTCCTCTCCTGTTTAGTGCTAGTTGGTTTAGTTCTAACTAGATCTCCCCACTGGTGGAACTACTGGGGTCGCAAAGGCCTCATTTGCCCAGACACGTCCATCGGATTGCCAGACAGAGAAGTGTGATTGGTCACGCCAGAGAACATGTCCACACTGCTCTAGAGTCCAGTGGCGGCGTGCTTTACACCACTGCATCCGATGCTTTGCATTGTATTTGGTGATGTAAGGCTTGGATGCAGCTGCTCTCTACACACTGATGTTGGGCTCATCTGAAGGCCACACCAAGTTTGGAGGTCTTTAGCTTTGACTCTGCAGACAGTTGGCGACTTCTGCGCACTGTGCGCTTCAGCATGCGCTGACCCCGCTCTGTCATGTGACGTGGCCTACCACTTGGTGGCTGAGTTGCTGTTGTTCCCAGTTGCTTCCACTTTGTTATAATCCCACTAACAGTTGAGCGTGGAATATTTAGTAGCCAGGAAATGTCACGGATGGACTTATTGCACAG